>NC_143167.1:1559000-1713900 GCF_047325235.1 Durio zibethinus
AGGAATTTAAAAGTAAAATCAAAACAGGACAAGGAAGACCAGGAAAAAAACCATCTATAGAAAGAACAATACCTTTTTTTTTTTTTTTTTTTCTTTTGTTGGAATAATTGAAACAACAATAATACCTTTTGGTCAATGCATAAATCTGATTTCTTTTTTTAGTCTTTTTTTTTTTTTTAATTTCTGAGCCATGTAGATTCAGATACTTGTATCAACTTATGAAATTTTGTCAAATTTAACCCAACATTATTCTACGAAATGTTGTGGGAAGGTTTTTGTTTTCCCTGCAAATTAAGGGCAGCAAATGACAATTTTTCGTTTCCATAGATGACCGCAAAACAAGATTTTTGATTGATGGAACATGGTGCCAGACTTTTCCCATTTCTTTTGCTTTTATTATGAACCAACTTTTAGAAAAAGAGGCCTCAGCATGAAATGGACTGACTGGCTTTGATATGGAATCTTATCAGATTCATGACACCAATGAAAGTCCAGAACAGTGCGACGGAATCACAGCTGAATATTGAGCTAGGCATACGTAGTTTTTGACATTCAATTCAATTGTAGTATTATTTTCTTAAGACAGGCGGCTCGAACAGATAAGTCATATGTCCTCATTTTTACCACAGACCAAAAATCAGACGTAGCAGTTCTGCAGGTGAGGATTCTTGGATACAAACTTTGAACATTTGTAGGGTCGTTTACAATTAATGGTGTTGATGCTTCATGTTGAATACAAAACATAAAATTAGATTCTTGAAACTATTTACTGGAAACACGGTCCAGAAATCCGTCAAGCCATCAGGGGGTTAATTTTATTTTTTTTGGATAAATGAAAGAATTTTTTATTTACCAAAAAAGAAAACAGGCGAACCTGCTACAAGGTTACACAATGAAACTGTTCCAAAATCTCAAAGTAATTTTAGAATTACATTTTGAAGATATTCTCACTGATTCTCGAAGCGGAGCAAACATTCTTATTGACTGAATCACAAGAGAATCTGGTGGCGTTTGTAAGCCGCATCCTGATAGGCTCTCCAATATGGTTAACCATTTCAGTTGGTTTGGAGTATTCTTCCACTATTGTCTTCCTTCAGAACTGCAAGACAAAAAAAATAGAGAGGAGTGATTGATATCCTGAGTAAGGATCGACTTAAGTTACCAGATGACAAAAATGAGGACTACTAGACCGCCATAACAGGACAGAACTGAAAACTTACCATAAAATTAATCATTTTTGAAAGAGCATCTAGGTTCTAGAAAGAAATTACGGCACTATATATTATGATCTAATTTGGATTTCATAATCCTGAGGCAGTAAGAATTCAGGATCCATTTATTAAATTTTGATTCCTCTAATACTAAAATCAAGTATGCAAGTATACCCATTGTGCGAATATGAAAAATAGGTGTACCAGTTTGAGCATTGGTAGAAACGGGAATTTGTGGAAATGAGTTTGTATCTGATTGCTTGATTGTAGATTGGGTCGGCTCCTCTCTCCAGAGCAAAGAATTTACAGCACCTTTCACTTTATCTAGCACACCCACATCACCAGGAGTTCTCCTTGGGCTTATTGCATTAGATATTACCTGAGAAAGTGCTTTCTCATCTTCCCCTGGCTCAAATTTGTTCATTATATACGCTTTCACTGAAACCCCTTTATCCCATTTGTTCTCTCTGGGGCTGAGTTTGCTATCAGTTTTTAGCAAATGCTTGTCAGTTTCTTGAGTAGCATACATGCCAGCTTCATGAGTAGCATGCTTCTCAGTTTCTGAACCTGTTGGGGCTGAGACAAAGAGTCCTTGAGTCATTGAAGTAATATTCCGGGTTGCATCTGTTCCCGTGGCATTAGCTGGTGCAGGTTTCTTGGCCTTGGTTTCAGCTAATGTAGGTTCCTTTTTTCCTTGTTCAGAAACAGGTTTAACACTGCTTGCCAAAACATGCTTCTCTGAGATTACAGGAACTGCCCTTGGATTCTGCCTTGCATTCTCCTTATATCCCTCAGGTGCCAGCTCCGATTCATACACTGAAAATAATATGTCAGTATGTCACAAGCCAGAGCATTTCACTAAATGTAAGAGGAAGGCAGCTGAAAAGGCATAAGCAAAATTGAGTCAAAACTTTGGAGGCTTAAAAGGTTATAATAGCACTGATGAGATTCATATAAATGCGTTTTAAGCATTGTAAAAAGATTTATAATATTACTTGGAGCACCGAGATATTCAGGATCTTCATCTTCGTAGTCCTCATCTTCCAATCTAACACCCCATGAAGGCGTGGAGTTATCTCCTTCACTATGCTTCTTTTTTATTAGACTATGTCTCCATCTTCGAGCCTTATCCTTGACTTTGGCAATGACAGTTAACTTTTTGGAATGGTACTGGACGTCTTCAGTATCATGGACCTCGTGGCTCCTTGCATATGTGGTTGATGAAGCGTGCGAACGTGGTGACCAGGTTTGAGCTTCCCCAACTGTAATAGAAAGTTATTTAAAACGAAAGTAAATATGATAGAAAATATAATCTTTATTTGCTTTGACTCCAACGAATTGCTAAAGAAATCACTTGTTGAACAGAAATAGTATTCTGAAGATCTTTGGCATGCACTTGAAATTTTTGGATTACCTCGAAGATGTTCAACAGTTGGATTGGTAGTACTTCTAGGATTATCGCCATATTGATGCATGGGATCAAGTTGAGCCATATTCTCCAATTGCAGACTGATCAGGATCTTGAATTTGGTATTGCTTCCGATCTTGAAAGTCTTTCAAAATTAGTGTTGCATTTTAGATTCAATCAAAGAGAGACATTTAAGAGGAAAGAACATTCTTCCGGCATTACTCTCCGGTGTTTTTGCCTGGTCAGTAAACAATTGCCACATAATTTGGTGAAGAACTGAGATGCTTGTGGGCACAAGTGTTACACATGGCAACAAAATAAGGGTAAAATGGCTTTGCTTCCTTTCCTAAAATAGCAATTTGACTAAGCAAGAATCAACTTTCTACCTCTTCTTTAGCCTCTTGTCTAATGGGACTGGAATTTGACAAGAACCATTGCATTCATGTCATGCTTCTACTAACTCCAAGGATGATGCAGTTCCATGCACACTCTCTATGTATTTGAGATTGGAGATGAAAAGAATGATATTTTGGGAAACACAACCTTTTAGATCAGACAGGCTAATATTTTCCAATGTGAATGTAATTTATGCAAATGAATTGTAAGTTATAATATGAGAAATTATTTTAAACCAGCACAAGTTGAAGATAAATTGATCATCAATCTTCATTTTCCCAGTTCTTAACAATTTTATAAACTGTTCAACCGCAAGTTCCGGGGAATTAACATGAACATAACCAGAAATTAAAGTATTCCAACCAATCACATTTCTATCAGGTATTCCATCAAACAGTTTTTGAGCACTAAACATTCCACTGTTTTCACCATACATATCAATAAGAGCGCCTTGAATATAAAGATTTGAAGCGAAACCCATTTTGATAACCGTTGACTGAAGCTGAATGCCGGTATTAAGAGAAGCTGATTTCCCACAAAAAGATATGATTTTGCTGAGAGTCAGAGGGCTTGAGAAAGACCCATGCTGGTGGAACTGACAGAAATGCTCCAAATCAAGTAAATTTAATTGGTTTTCTTTGTAATTGAAGATTTGGGTTTGGCAAGAGAGTGAATTGGGTTGTGGGTTACAAGCATTTTGTATCTTTAACAAGCCGAAAAGGTTGGCTGTGAGAATTTGAGAAATGAACAGAGCAGGCGAGAAAGAAGAGGAAGTTAAACTCGTTGTCACACTGTGATACCTCTTCTGCTTCAAAAGAATTGTTCGTGTTCCGTACATGCTTTTTGTTCGAGGTAAATTGTCGTAGTAAATAACGAAATCCCCATTTTGTGTTATATTTAATGGAAAAATCCCCATACTTTATTACTGTTACTATCAAATCAAGCTAAACAAATTTACCAATATAATTCACTAATTTTCACATAATACTTGCTCCATCCCAACAAATCTCCGAGTAAAAAGAGGGGAAAAAAAAGACCCGGGCGTGTTCCTGACAACTGGAAAGATTGTACATGTGCCAATCTCAAACTGTCAGAAGCGCTCAAGCATGGTTCATGATGGCTACACAACAAGTTCACAACTTGAAACTGAATAGTGAACACCCTCTCCTGTCTGGCCACTTAGGTTCACTCTGATAAACGCTCTTTACTTCAGTCACTCTCATAAAGCTCAATTTCTGAACGCAAATAAGTATCAGTGTCCCCTTATCCCCTGCCCAAACCCACCAGAAAAAATGCATTCTTTCGCTGCCCCATCCCGCATTCTTGCCTCTTCCAGCAATCTCTCCTCTCCCAGACGCCGGCAACTGCCACCTTCTTCGTCCTCTTCCTCACGATCTTCCTCGCGCTCCACCACCATCAAATGCCACCATCCTTCTCAAAACCCTAAACCCCAAAAGCCCACTTCGTTCCTCCATTCCCTCTCCAAGCCCCTTATGCTTGCCTCTGCTTCTGCCGCCACTCTTCTCATCCGCATCGCCCCCATTTCCACCCTTGTCCCTGGAGGCGGTGGAAACAACTTTGGTGGCGGCGGAGGTGGTTCCAGCGGCGGTGATGGAAGCAGTGGCAACTTCTGGGAAAAGCTCTTTTCGCCTTCGCCGGCAATTGTGGACGATAACAACCAAACCCAAGAATGGGATTCTCTTGGATTGCCAGCCAACATAGTGCTTCAACTCAACAAGCTGAGTGGGTTCAAAAAGTACAAGCTTTCAGATATTTTATTCTTCGACCGACAGGAACGGACCACAGTAGGAACTGAAGATTCATTCCTTGAAATGGTTTCGTTGAGACCAGGAGGATCTACACAAAAACCCAGTTACAAAAAGAGCTTGAAACTTTAGCCACCCGTGGAATGTTTGAGAAAGTTGAAATGGAAGGCAAAACTCTGATACCTCGGCCCAAATAATAATTAACCTAGACTAAGTCTATCAGTTTATTAAATTATTATTTAGTAAAACAAAAAATTTGAAGTATTAGATAAAAAAAAACTTCATAAAACAGAAAAGAAATAAAAATTTTTTTCTTTATTTTTTTTAGAATTAGAGAATATAAAAAATTAAGTTGAAGATTCACAATCAGAGATTATAATCAAGTTAATCCCTTAAAAGTGATTACATATCTTCTTTTTATTTAAAAAAATATGAAATTGATTGCTATTATTTGGAGTTGAAGTTTTGAGAGTAAAACAAAAAAAAATCATAAAATCTTTCATTAATCTTCATGATTTATTTGGATAAATTACTGTGCTTTATTTATTTCATGTTCTTAAGATTTATTGATGATTATTGAATGGAGTTTGAAGCCTGAAAGTAAAGATTTGAGTTTTTAAAGATTGAAGGAGAAATTCTATTTTTGGATAAAATGTTGTGATTTGTAATAATGAATTAAAATAAAATTTTGTATTAATAGATAAATTATTGCTGTGATTATTATATATCATTGGAAAGCATGTTGAATCTAGTTTCTAATGAAACAAACGAAAGTTAAATCCGAGTTTTTTATGAAGAGTTGTCTAATTTTAACTTAAAGATATACAGGTTGTAAGACAGCAACATCAGGGTTGAATTACGAAATTCTTCTTAATTTGTATAGAAGGATTTACAGATTAAGCCATATATGTTTGGAAAGCTTATTAAGTCTATTTTCCAATGAAACAAGCAGAATTGAATTTGGAGTTTCCTGTAAATAAATATATAATTTTTATTAGAAGGTATACAGGCTGTTTGGCAGTAGTATATGACGTGGATTTCAAAAATTGTTATAATTAATCTACAAGGAATTACGAGGTTTGCCATATATAGTTAGAAAGCTTATCAAGTCTAGTTTCTAATGCATTAAAGAGATCATAATTCCGATTTGGATATATTGAGATATGACTGTTTTAATGAAAAGAGGCCAAGCTGTCAGTATTAATTAGTTAAGTTAACCCTTTTATGTAACTAAGTTGATTTTTGTATAAATGGTCTCAAAAAGGGTTGATTAAATTCTGATCTGTTGAAATGATCTTGGATAGGCCATTAATTATTTTGAAGAAAAAACTAAGTGGTGGAATCGAATTGAGGTAAGTAGAATCTCACACACTTTACCTATTTTTGAATCTATGTATATATGTATGTTTCTAAATGAATAAATGTTTTATTTCTTTATTTTCGATATATAAAAATAGGATCAAGCATATAATTATTTTGTGTTTTCGTTATGTAAATGATGGATCATGCTTATGAATGAAATGAGAAAATGATTTATGTTTAAAGAATGATTTTGTGATAGTTACGTTTTTATATCTCTGGGAAGTGGGATCATCGACACCAGAACTAGTTCTATAACCCTGACTAGCGAGTAATAGTAGTTAGCAAAGACATGATCATACGACCCTGGCTAATGGGTAATAGTAGTTAGCATAAGGCATTGGCTAACGGGTTATAATAGTTAGCAATGATCATGAGGATGAAATTGTCGATACGATTAATGTCATAGGTTATAACAGTGATCGTAGCTAATGATAAACTAATGATAATGATGATTTATGATGATGATGATTTACGATGATTTTTAATGATGATCTATGATTTGGTTTAATTATGATATTTGAATGATAGCATATTTTGTAATGATTTATGAAGTGACATATTTTGACATTGATTTATGAATTTATGAAATATTTAACAAAACGATGATCTTGAAATGTTTTGATATTATGATTTGATGAATGTTTTGAATGATTTATATGATGTGTAAGAAAACGATGCTTGATCTGGTAAGATGTGTGAGCCTATACTTATTGAGCTGTGGTTTGCTCATTCCCTTTTTACTTTTTCTTTACAGATGACTAAGTGATAAGTTTGGTTAGTCTTGTGTGAAGCTAGAAGATGAAATGGGTAAGATTACTTAATCGTCGGAGAATATGTTAGCCAATGAGATTTTAAGAGGCAGTTTTGTATTTTATATAGTTTGTATTTAGATATATGAAGATGTATCATCAGTTGAATTAAATATATGAATTTTATTTTGTAAATTATTTTATTGAAGAATTTTAAAATATTTAAGAAAAAAGTCTTCGTATTACTTTAAAAATTTTTTTAAAATAATATAATCGTATTACGTATTGATCTCGAGATGTGACAAAAATTAACCGAGATGAAACTTTGGGATTTGATCATTTCTTTTACGGAAAGTACTTGGCAATTAGGTGTATAAATGTGGGCTGATGGCTCAATCCAAGCCTATTGAAAGGGACCTGATATGACAGATAAGGAGAAATTTGAGTACTATAGGAACCAAGAGATGGATTATAAGCGGAGGATTGATAGAGCTAGGCCTTGTTTGTTGCCAATGCAAGTACATAGTGAAGTGTTAAATATGTTGGAGAAACAAGGGACAGTGAGTGCTAGGTCGTTGCAGAAGATAAGGGATTGGGTTCAGAAATGGTACCATGATGAAGGGTATGCTTGTGCTCAGGTTGTCAACTTTGGGAACTTGAATACTAGTGAAGTGGTTTGTGAGGTTGTGGAAGGGGATATTACACAGCTTGTGATTCAGTTCCAAGATAAGCTTGGAAATATTGTAGAGGGGAATACCAAGCTTCCTGTTGTCAGGAGAGAGTTGCCTAGACAGGTAGAAGGTTGATGACTGCTTCTTGGTTTTTATTTTCTATTTTTCTATTTAGAATGTCTATGGTGATTTTTGAGCTACTGAGAGACTAACTAACAACCATATTGTGCATTCTGATATTTGATGTTATGGTGTTTGATCGTCAATGCTAGTTAGGGTAGGATTTGATCTTTGGTTCAATCATCAAATTCTTGAAGCATATATTTGATGATTCCTACAGTCAGAAATAGTTGTAAACAATCAGATAAGTTAACTTGATAGTTAGCAGAACATGAAATAGCAGATCTAGTGTAGAAGAGACAAAAAATAAACTATTGGGTGAATATCAAGTAAAGCACTGACTTTGCTGCTTTTGAATCTTACAAACCATAGATTTGCTGATAAGATATATGACTTCATCTCAACCAGTAATGATTGATCTTTGTTGATCGAAATGTTTGGTTTCATACTCCAATGGATGACTGATTGTTAGTTTATACCTTAGTTATAGAGTTGCTAACTATGCCTATTTATTCAGTTTCTCAAATATTGTATTTTTGGTTTTTGATTCAAGTATCTAGTTTCAGTCTTGATGGTGATTAATTGTAGATTTATATCTGTGCTTTTGATTTACAGCTTCGACAAGGCAATGTTTTTAATATTGAAGCTGGGAAACAAGCCTTGAAGAACATAAACTCACTAGCTTTGTTTCCAAATATCAAAGTGAACCCACAACCCGATGAGAAGAATGAGGGAGGCATCATTGTTGAGATAAGGCTTAAAGAGCTGGATCAAAAATCAGCTGAAGTCAGCATGGAGTGGAGTATTGTACCTGGACATGGGGGGCGTCCCACATTGGTATGTAAATCTAGTTATATATTTATACTCTGCGATTCTGCTTATAGATAATAAGAGATCATGGCTTAAACTTAAAACTTATATTGTTTGCATATTGTGCTATGTTTTCTGTTCAGGCTTCATTCCAACCTGGTGGAACTGTCTCTTTTGAGCACCGAAATCTCAAAGGGCTTAAAAGATCCATTCTTGGTTCATTGACCACCAGTAACTTTTTTAATCCTCAGGTAGTTTTCCTAAATAAGCATGTTAGTCCCCCTCTCTCTCATGGTTCATCCAATGAATATTTTCACTAGTGATTAGTGTAAAATTTTCATCCTAAGATATTCCTGTTATTCTTTTCTTCAGGATGACCTTGCTTTCAAGTTCGAATATGTGCATCCATATTTAGATGGTGTTTATAATCCACGCAACCGAACTCTTCACACAAGCTGCTTCAACAGCCGGAAACTGAGCCCAGTTTCCACTGGTGGGCCAGGAGTTGTTGAAGTTCCACCAATATGGGTTGACCGAGCTGGTGTTAAAGCTAACATTACTGAGGTAATCTGCTATATTTAGAAAGTTCCTGAAGTGATTTTTGGATTTTATGTACCGTGGAATCAATTGTGATCGATATGATTCTGGCAGAATTTCACCCGTCAAAGTAAATTCACTTATGGACTTGTGATGGAAGAGATAACAATGCCTGATGAAAGCAGTCATATCTCTCCAAATGGTCAAAGAGTGCTGCCAAGTGGAGGCATCAGTGCAGATGGACCTCCAACCACTCTCAGTGGTACTGGTGTTGATCGAACGGCATTTCTACAGGCAAATATCACACGTGATAATACCAAGTTTGTAAATGGAGCTATAGTTGGTGAGAGGAATGTGTTCCAGGTTAGCCCATATATTTACATTGTGAATCCTTTGACTGAACCAGGGTAGTCTGTCTTTGCTGGTACCGTTCAATATCATTAATGAGGTGAAAACATCGACAGTGTAATGAGCCTTAATATATCAGATTTATTCTAATTTAGATAACAAAGCCATTCTCATTATCTTTTTTAACCATTGTAAATGTGTCAGATCTAGAATAATATCCTCATTATGCTGGCTGTTGGATATTGAAATTCCTTGTTTTGTACATTGTTGAAATAATTCAAATGGATAAGTTTAAGCTTACTCACAAGTGGTCCTATTACTTACTGTAAACCACGTCCTACCTTTAGTTACAGAGTGGTTTATTCATAATCTACTTTTGAATTTGCTTAAAATATTGTTTCCTAGCTAATTGCTGGCATTTATTTACTCAATGCAGGTGGACCAAGGACTTGGCATTGGCAGCAAGTTTCCATTCTTTAACCAACACCAACTAACAATTACACGATTTCTCCAACTAAAGCAAGTGGAAGAAGGTGCTGGCAAACCCCCACCACCTGTTCTAGTCCTTCATGGCCATTATGGAGGTTGTGTGGGCGACCTTCCAAGTTATGATGCTTTTACTCTTGGGGGCCCCTATTCTGTGAGAGGTTATAACATGGGTGAGTTAGGTGCAGCCAGAAACATTCTTGAGGTAAGAATGATTTGAGATACCTGATTTCTTTCCTAATCTTTTGTTTATCTTTTAATGTCATCATTTATGTTGTATTTCATGTTAAAGTGGAAGCTAATAAAGAGGATTCTGATACTAAAAATGCTGTACGAGAATTAATTAACTATAAATTGAATATAATAAGTGCGTGCTTGTGTTTGCGTACATGAAATGACTAAATTTATCTGAAATCCCTTTTATGATGTTACCTGCAGCTTGGAGCCGAGGTTAGAATACCTGTGAGAAATACATATGTTTATGCATTTGCAGAGCATGGGAATGATCTAGGGAGTTCAAAGGATGTAAAGGGGAACCCGACAGAGGTCTACAGGCGAATGGGCCATGGTTCATCAGATGGTGTTGGTGTGAAGCTAGGTCTAGTGAGAGCCGAGTATGCTGTTGACCATAACACTGGAACTAGTGCAGTTTTCTTCCGATTTGGAGAAAGATACTGAAATGTGATTTAGTGTCAAATTTTTTGCTTAATACAGGGTGGCCATTTTGGTTTCTAGTTACTGTTAGAGTTCTTGATCTTACAGATCTTTTGAGATGCATGGAACTAGGTATACTTCTTAATCGGCTTTCTTGTTTCGAATAATTTTTTTACTCTTGTGCTCTATATTTCTATCCTGTTCTGTACAAAGTGACGGATTGCTAGGAAATTATTGGTTCTTGATTATACGTTCTGTACTTCTCAAAGCCCCCTTTTTGCCTGCTATATATCTTCCTAAAGCAAACTCATGAATATTTGTCCTGCCGTGGCATGTTTGCACAATCAAACTCTTATTTATTTATTGCAAGCAAGAATTTAAGCATCAATTTGGGTTGAAACTAAGATTAGCATCCCAGCATTCTTTATGGATGAACATACCAAAATATTTATCCGATGGGTTTTGCAGGAAGTAAACAATTAAGGTTACTCATTTGATAAGCAAAAGGAGAGAGAATATGGGAGGGAAATTAGGCGACTCCAAAGGCCTAATTTGCTTTCAGATTATTAATCAATAAAAAAAATGTATTTGCTTTCAGATTACAATAGGTACAAACCCAACATACAATAACGGTCAACCACTATGTTGCTATCAGCTACCACTTTACCAAGAAAAAGAAGAAAAAAAAAAGGGGGGGGGGGGGGGGCGGGGAGGAAACGATTTCAAGAAAAGAAGTGGTAACAGTCAGGGAAAAGGCCTGTTTTTTACAATTACTGCAATTAGCAAGTAGCAATCTTTCAATGCTGACTAAAGTAGAAGTACCTTTCCCTTTCTCTGAGCTTCTAAATTGGTAATGAAAACATCGACAGTGTAATGAAAACATCGACAGGGGGGAGGAAACGATTTGAAGAAAAGATGGATATTGCATGTGAACTTCGGATAATTCACTTCCCTGCATGGTAAGCTCACAGAATGGTTGGTCTGTGTCAGGGCAAAATATAAAGCTGCATTTCCATGTTATAAACCTAGTTCCTTTTTCAACTTAGCAAGAGTAGCTTCTATCTCATCAATGTTATCCTCAATGCTGCTACCCTTGTTAGCTTCATTTTGAAAACTGCTTCCTGTTTTCTCTGAAGTACTGAAGTCATCTCTATTTTTTGCTTCAACTTCTTCATCAGCTATATTGAGCTCTTTCTCCAGAAATTCCACAAACTCCTCTCCAATAGCCTGCGCCAAGGTTGAATTCAACTACTTAAGCAAGGCTGTTTATTCTTGATATTAATTAGAGGATCATAGAAGCATGAATTGGTAATCCACATGATTTATCATAAACCAAGCTTGAATTAGTATAATTATGCTCTCCATATATATTGAATCTGCCAAAGACAAAAACATCATACCGCTAATTCCTCCCACAAGCTTTTTGGTTTTTCTTGTGAAGACAAACTTGATTCCCAATTCCGAAATTCTTCTTGAAGGTCTCTAAAGAAGTCCTCTGCAACACAAATCAAAACATGAGCGATAAACAGAAGTTCAATATTACTTGCCATTTAGAGGAAAAAGATAACAGATGCCAGACAAGATTTAGAAATGATGCAAGTTTATCTTATCCTCATAATATCAAGTCTCAATAGAGAGTACAAATCTACCTAGCGTAATTTGAACATCCCTCAAAAAATTACCTGCAGCATAAAGTGTTAAGTATAAGAATAACAAAAACAAACCTAAATCCTAGAAAATTAGAAGAAAACATATAAATTTTTTAGTATCCTTTTGTAGGTAGTTAGATAGTTTTCCCAAAGAGAGATGGTCAGAAAGACAGTTTAAAAGAGTTGAAGGATGACATGGGCAATTATAATAATGTACACAATGCATGGCATGGACCACAAACCTCTGTCAAACGGTCGAGAACATACTGATACGATGATCTTTTAACTAAATAAAATAAAACAAAAAAGGAAAACTTATTCTAAAGGAAATACAAACACTTTAGTGGCTATAAGGGAAGCATCTAGATTAACATGTGTAAACATTGAACATATAATGAATATAACTCTTTATGACTCAGAATAATTAATTTGCATTTTTTAGGCTTATTGTTACCAAATCCATAGAATTCTTCATCTTGGACATTCGTGCTCTGACTTCGTTGAGTTCCAGAGTACGAAAAATCAGATGTGCGGTTGCCATAGTTGTATCTTCTCCGAGATTCAGAGTTCAGCAATATATTATATGCATGCTTAATCCTCATAAATTTCTCCTGTGCATTTGCCTGCATACCAGAATTACTTAATATAACAAAGCCACAAACATAAAACCAAAGCAATAAAGATTAGAAAGGCAAACAAGAAAGGGCGCAGACTTAAAGTATGGAAAATCAATTTAAACAATGTGCATGGATGCTCTCAATTTTCTTAACCACGAACACAGCTAGCTAAACACTTGCAACATTGCTTTCAAGCACTTAAATAGTCTTAACCATAAGACATGCTGTTTGGCAAAGCCAATATCTTCCCAAAGCTAAGGATTTTCTTGTTCCCTGGAGACAGCAATTGTTTTATGTGTTAAATCTGAAACCCTGCACTAAGGGATCTCTCACATTCGCGTGTTCCAAATTAGAATAAGAGATGAATAATAGGAAGACAAAGGACGTGTTAAGAAGATTGTTAAACAACTGTGATGAGAATATAGAAGCTTGAGAAACATAATACATGACATGCAGTCTTGCTATGACATCCTTTCTTCCATTAGGAAATCTTTTACCCCAAAGGAAGAAGGGAGGATAACAATCAAATGATAGTAGAAGATCTTATCAAACTCTAAGCGGAACCCAGCTACAGAAACAGATCTCCAATGATTTCTTCAATATTGCAAACATGTAAGCAAATAACTCAATAAACCTTCCCCAAAATTCACTTCATCCCTCCCTCTCCACCACCTAATACTAGGCAGGACAGAAACCACCATTTAGTGGGTGCGTGCAAGGGACAACAGGGTCAAGCCGTTCACCAAATTGTTGCAAAGTTAAAAACTCATTAATAAAAAAAGCGATAATGGATATTTTATAGTCACAGAATTACCTCTTTGTTGACATCAGGGTGATACTTCAGAGCAAGTTTCCTATAAGCCCTTTTAATTTCATCAGGTGTCGCAGAAGGAGAAACACCCAAAACTTCATAAGGAGACTCTCTCCAACTCGCTCTCAAAAGGGTAACACCATTTCTCTTCTTGTAATACCTGAATACAACTGGTGCAAATGGTCTTGAGGCAAAACCAAAGCCAAAACCACCTCTTTGGCAATATCTGAATCTGGGAATTGATAAATTTGTTTGCTTTTGAAGAATAAGGAACGATGTTGAAGAGAAATGAGGGATAAAGAGAAGGGTATCGGGTGTTAAAGAACGAACAAATCCATGCATATTCATGAATTACCCTCTTCTATAGTATCTCTGATGTTCATAAAAATTGGATTTTTGGATGTAAAAACTCTTGCTTTGGCTCTGAAATTGGGGTTGTAGGGGAAATTGTGGTGGAAGATGGATTATGTGAAGGTGGGCCACGGCTTGTGGTGATAATATCAACGGTTCAAAACCGTGGCCAGCTTAGAGAGTAACAAATAAAACCCTAAATACCAAAATACCCCATTTATCCATATTTTTTGTCCTAAAAATAAAGTCTGGTTCTTGTATTTACCAGACACAAATTTGCCGGCCATGGCTTCAATTTCGGATATTGGTTTGTACAAGTACAAGGCCTTCTTTTTGTCCTTTGCTTGGTCTGGGAAAGATCAGGCTTTTCTTCAAAGATGTAGCATTCCAGTAACGCGGGTGTCTAGTGAACAAATTTTGTTCAAGAATGAATGCTTGGTATTTGATCAAATGCCTAAAAGAATTGGTGCGTCAACATATAATCATGAAACTAGAATGGTAGAAAATGGTGATTTAGCAAGATATGTGTTGGAGATTAGTCATTTGATTAGTGTTTTAAAGTTTTGTGGTGGTGAAGGATGTTTAGAACTTGGAAGAAGTTACCATGCTTTGATAGCAAAGACTGGACTTGATGGGGATGAGTTTGTGGGTACTAGCCTTATTGATATGTATGCTAAATGTGGAGATTTGGATAGTGCTGTTTTGATATTTAATCAGATGCCTCGTTTAGACGTTGCTTCCTGTAATTGTTTGATTTCTGGTTATGCTAGCTGTGGATTATTTGATGAAACCTTTAGGTTCTTCATGAAGTATGATAGCTTTGGTAACATACCTAATCCTTATACATACTCAACTATGTTAGCAAGTTGTGGTACCCTTTCAGCTATCGAAGAAGGAAAACAGCTTCATGCGCAAGTTGTGAAGATGCAGTATTTACCGGAAACAGCTGTGAGTAATGCACTTTTGACAATGTATAGCAAGTGTGGGGTTATGGAGGATGCTGAAACAGTGTTTAAATGTCTTCCACGAAGGAACATCATTTCATGGACTGCTATTATTAATGGATTATACCGGCATGAGGACTTTGACAAAGCTATGAGGCTGTTCTCCTTGATGAGAGAGAGTGGGATTGAACCAAATGAATACACATTTACAATTGCTCTTGCATCTTGTGGAAGTATGAAGAATCTTGATAATAGTCATTTGCTTCATGCTTTAGTTATTAAGAAGGGGATGGCTTTGGGTGAATTTGTAGGGACGGCAATTATAGATATGTACTCTGAGCTTGGAGAAATGGATGATGCTGAAAAACAGCTCAAGGTGATGGGAATTTTGGCCTCTAAGGTATCATGGAATGCACTAACCAAAGGGTTTGTTCAGAATGAGAAAGCCAATGAGGCTTTGGATGCTTTTGGTGAAATGGTAAGAAAAGATGCTGCATGTGATGAGTTTACATTTTCCATCATTCTGAAAGCTTGTGCTTCCTTGCCATCATTCACAAGTTGCCAGCAGATACATGCTCGGATAGTGAAAGCTAACTTTGACTCAAACACGCATGTGGGTAGCTCATTGTTAGAAGCTTATACTAAATGTGGAAGTATAGAAGATGCCGAGCGAGTTTTCAGTCGGATTTCAGCACCAGATGTTGTATCATGGAACTCACTGATCAAAGCTTACTCGCAGAATGGCAATCCAGGAAGGGCTATATCACTGTTTAGGAGGATGATTGACAAAGGATTTAGACCAACTGTTTCTACTCTCCTTGCTGTTCTTTCTGCATGTAGCCACTCCGGCGAAATCCAAGAAGGCCAAGAAATATTTCAATCAATGGTAAGAGAATTTGGTATCTTACCAGAAGAAGCACATTATAGTTGCATGGTGGACTTACTGGGAAGATCTGGACAACTGGACAAAGCACTAGATTTCATAAACAACTTGCCCGTCAAACCTACGGCTTCAATATGGAAACCTCTACTTGCTGCTTGCCGGTGCCACAAAAATCTCCAAATGGCTGAATTTGTTGCAAAGCACATACTAGCTATGGACCCAAATGATGCAACAGTGTATGTTACGCTCTCAAATATGTATGCTGAAGCAGGACAACTGGTCAATGCAGAAAACCAGAGAAATCTGATGAAACTAAAGGAGGTTACAAAAGAACCAGGATGTAGTTGGATAGAAGTGAACAGTAAGATACACAAATTCTTTTCGCGTGATAGAACACACCCCGAATCCGCAAAAATATACAACAAGTTGAAGCAAGTAATGATGCAAATAACAGGCAAGGCATATACTACTAATGCAAATCAACTGCAGCAGAAGGAAGATTCTTGTTTATTCCACAGTGAAAAACTTGCAGTTTGCTTTGGCCTTATAAGCTTGCCAGCAGGAAAGCCAGTCAGAATTTTCAAGAACCTCAGAGTTTGCACTGATTGTCATATGTTTATGAAGTATGCATCTTTGATTACAGACAGAATTATAGTATTAAGTGACAATTATAGGTTTCATCACTTTAACAAAGGTTGTTGTTCATGTGGAGATTACTGGTAATGTAAACTTTCTGAGAGCATTGGCATTGCTTCATTGCCTGCTCAGTTGCTCCTACTTCAGTTCATCCAAGTCAAAGGGCTATTATCAAGATCAAACGGCTCATATCAATCAGAGTTTGCATACCTCGTGGTGGGTCGCACTTAACATCTAAGTAAGCATAATCAATGTCTAAGATTTGTCTGGTCATTCTAAGTTTAGTTTTGAGATAATACTACCCAAGTGGGGCACCTAATGAAACTAATGAAGATGAAGAAGAAAAGGAAGCTGAGAAAATTTCTAGGATGCAGTTGGATAGAAGGTTCCTGAATGATTCATAAGCATTGATTTAGTAGAAAGTCTTGTATTTGCGCTGACAGTGATTGGTATTCCTCATGCTCTGTATTATGGTTTTCTCAAGCTCAATTGGGCGGCTCCCTTAATACTTGTTTGGCTTTGGGAATTGGATTTACAGCCCAGTCTTGCCTTGCATTCTCATGAAAGGATGATTGGAAGCTACATTTTGGTTTGAAAAATCCAAAGTGCTATGATTTGAGTTGCTCTTCATTGGAATCTACCCTGTACATACTGCAACCAGCTGCTACATTTACTTGAAAAAGCTTGATATTGCCAAAAGCTAAGAACTTCTGGATGAAGTTCGAAGATTCTCAAAACTCCCCCACAGCCCCACCAAAAAAAAAGGAAACATAAAGTTATTCGGCTTAATGAATCCATCATCCAGACGATTGGAGGGGACCATACCACGTTATATGCCAGAAACTGTTAGGGCCACGGCATAGGAATGTTGATCGGAAGATGATGCAAAGACAATCCAGTGGAACTTTTCGGAGAGGCACTAGCTGAAAAGGTCAAAAGACCAACAAAAATTGAACAGATGGTAGCCTTGCTGCATATAGTTCTGATTTCGAGGCTCTCAAATTGAGAAATTTTTTAGCTCCTTTGTGTCAAAACTTACATTCCACATGTAATTGTAACTATATTACTTGGGCATACAATTTTGCTTGAGCATTAAAAGGAATCCAGATCCCTAACATTCACCTTCACATGTGAGGCCAGAAACAAAATATTCCATAATTCCTTGTTTTGTGGTTGACGAAGCTGACGTTCAATGACCTTACAAATATTTGGATAAGCGCTCAGATGCCCATACCGTGGAATAAAGTGCGAGAAATCTCAAACCAACAAAATTACACAAGACAATAGAATAAAGAACCCCAGATCGATTTGTTAATTTCTTCCCTGATAACCTCAAGCTTTCCAATGATTGGGAACTTGGCGAGCTACCATTGCCCTTATCTAAAGGTCAATTTTCTGACGTGGCAGTTCTGCTGATGAGTTATATCCAATAACAAGCAAGATTAATGATGCGTGATGGACCTTTGCTTAGCGTTTTTATTCACTTTTGTTCCGTGGCCAAAAAAGACAGTTTAATATATTCAATAATACACAAGTTAATGGCAATTACCAATTCAATAACAATAATGTAGTTTCTGGGACTTGCCTAATCTAAGGTAGAGGATGAGTGAACAGCTAGAGTACTTGCTGCACCAATCAGGTAATAAGCTAGCTAGAAGATGTAATATATACGTAGAAAACTTGTCCACTATTTCAGTAGATCAAGAAAGCAATCCACCGAGAGGTTTGTTCTTATCTCTTTGCCATGTTCATTCAAGTCTCATTCATATCTGGAATACTCCATCGAAATATGGTTAAATACTTCATACGCAACCATCTGTCTGTCAAAAACCATGAGAATCCAGCTATTTCAGAGAGTCAAGTGAACACCAAGTTGATCAAAAATTTATGAATCTACAAAAGAATAATAATCCATGATTGATATAGTAATGCAAAGATGTAATTGAAATTCTGAAAACAGAAGAAGGAAATCAAAATCAGCAAACATTAAAAAAATATTAAATCAAAGCTCTCTAAACAGTCTTAGAAACAGTCTTTCTAAGATACAAGGAAAGATTATGGTTTTACCACCAGCATAATCAATAGGAACCTGAAGCAAAACCACTTCAACTAAAGGTTACGAACCAGTCCGGCTACATTAACTAATACCGTGACTGCAAAGAATGGGGGAAAAAAGAGAAGGAAAGAGGGAAGCAAATGTATGTGAAAAGAAGAAAATAGATAAGATTGATTTTGCAATTCAAAAGGTAAATGAAGCAGACGGTTGTGTTCAAAGGTACATATATAAGGATAAATAAATATAGAAACAACATGTGAGAAATATATAATCACTCAAAGCTGCATAAAGTTAGAAGCCAATAGCTCAAACATAGTGCTGAGGCACGTACAAGCCCCAATAGACATAGGGGGTAAAACTACCACGATAACCATTTATTCATTTTCTGAAAATAAATTGCTTACCAAGTCATAGTCTAGACAATCAGTTAAGTAATTCTGTGTGCAAAGAAGGCATCAATCATAATCAAGTAAACATGCTACAGTAACCTAAAAACAATAATGATTCCTCTTCTTCTAGATGAGTACAAATACGAAATTATTGCCTCTTAATCCTGTTTAAATCATATTGTCACATCCATTTCTGCTAATAACAAAATAATCTAAGATCAATCGCTTTCCATTCCATTCTAAACCCCAAAAACACCCAAGCAAGTTCAGAACCAACAGTATTATATACCACTGTTTATCTCAAGATTACTGAACTTGGAAGAACCAATTTTTTCAAGCAAATTAGCATGCTACAATTCAATTTTCAACAAAAGGAAGTTCCTTTGATAACAAAAATTCAAACTTTTCAACAAAAACCAGATTATAACTAACAGTCAACCAATCAATAAAGCTGAAAATTCATATTATAAAAATGATAAAGAAAGTAAACAACTGACCTTTGTACAAAAATCCAGCTAATTTAACTTATCGTTGGGAGCCATATGGTGGGGATACGACACTACTGAAGTATATTTATTCCCACCAGACCAATCTGTCTGCTGCATCATCCCATACGAATTCGCTTCATACCCATTCTGGTGATGATGATGATGATACCCTACTTGATGCATCCCCACATGTCCATACATCGGCATCGGTACCGGCATCATCGGTGCCCCATAAGGCATCGGGATAGCCGTCCCCACATGCCCATTGCCATTCGCACTACCACCACCAACACCACTTCCTCCACCGCCGCTTCCACCCTCATGGAGACTCTGCGGTACTGGCGTTGATGCAAACAGCTGATCGGAAGCCGATGGGCCTTCGTTGCTTAAGCCTTGCATTCTTTTCAAGTAAAGCCGATATTTTTGCAAATGACTAGCGACGTTCTCACGGGTCAAGCCTTCGACGTTCATTAAGTGCATGATCGTTTTGGGAACCGCGTTTTTGATCCCTAAATGGGCCACCACATCGACGAATCTCTTATGCAGTTGCGGTGTCCACACTAAACGCGGTCGTTTCAATGTCCTCGCAGATGGATCGTCCGAATTCTCCGTTGTCCTAACTGCTGAATCCGCTTCCTCTGCAATATCCATCCTCTTCGTCTTCTTCGGTTCGGATCCGGAGCCCGACCCCGAACCGTCCCCTTCCGGTTCAACTACCATCGGGTCATTAAAAGAACAGAAATTGTTATTAGTGTTATTGCTGTTGTTATTGTTATTGGTGGTGGAGGAGTGGGCTCCGGTGGAGCGGAGGGAGGAGATGGTATTGTGAGAAGCGAGGTTAACATCAAAAGCGCTCCGACGAGGCTCCGGCGAGATGCTAAAAGCAGAGGCCAGTTCCGGTGGGATTAAGGATTGAGATAACGGAGTTAAATCATCGCAATTAGGTAATCCCATCTCCCATTCGAGAACTCTTTCGTCAACATCATCATCGTCGTCAATAACGGTGGCAGCAGCGGTTGCGGTGACTTCTTTATCGTCTCCGCCTTTAGTTTCAAATTCACTCACCTTCGCTTCTTCTCCCATATTTAATCTTTTCGGCCTTCAAATTAGGGATTTTTTTATTTTTTGAAAGATTTTTCGGAGATTGCTGTTTGGATCGGAAAGAAAGAGTAAGAATTGAAGAGATTTTCTGATATTTGCGTGAAAATCTGGGGGCCGTTTGGAGGAAAGGAAAACGAAATTCGCTTTCTTTTTTTTGAGAGAAAAGAAGGGAAAAAAGAAGAGAAAAAAGTGCAATATCTGATTCCAGATCGGTCTAGCAGTAGTGCCAACGTGGACGACTTAGCCAGATATTTTTGATCCGCCAAATATCTCTGGCTCCGAAATATCAAAATCAGGATTTCTCCAATTAGGTTTTGCCACGTACGTGATTTGTGGGTCGTACGGATGGAACCTGTCGTGTTGGATAGTCGGTGACGGTGGATTTTATTACCGAAATGGACATGGTTGTGTTGGAAGAGAGGGGGCCAAGTAAGCAAAGCACGTGCACTTTTGAGGGTGTTTTTGGAAACATGGGGATTGCAATTTTTAGGACGGTTTTGCCCATTGGTCCTTTTATTAAGCCGACCGACCAATAAGAAAAGAGAATGTTGGTGAACAGCAGGGAGGAGAGACGTGGACGAATAAGGGTTGGACATCGTGGAAGATCGTAGAACGTTGGATGGGAAAGTATGAACGATCAATGGTGGATGATCATATGAGTGGAGCCTTGGCTTACCCACTTCTGAGACCAATATTTAGTATTTAAGAACACATGAAAAAGACCAAAGTGGATGCTACTATACATATATTATCTTCCTTCCATTCATTCAAGGAAATGCTAAAAACTTTAAAATATATATATATTTTTTGCATGAAACATTAAATTTTTATTTTTTTTTAAATATTTACAATTTACACACACATTGACATAATGTCTTTTGATTTCAATTTATTATGGATTTTATTAATAGAGTGTTTTAAAAATATTTTTAAAATTAATTAATTATAATACTAGATTAATATGTTAATTATTAATGTTTTGAAAGAAAATATTATTCTATGTGATAATTTTAAAACGTGTATTTAAAACATTGGTTACAAAATTTATTAATTATTTAATAATGTTGTTGATGTAACTTTTGATCAAATAGAAAAGAAGTTTGTTAGAAGTTAAAAATGGTGAATGTTAGGTATGATATGTCTCAAAGAAAAAAAATCGAAGACATCTAAATAATATTTAAAAATATATTTTGATGTTTAAATTAGTAAAATATATTAAATAAAAAAATAAAAAAAAGAGCTGGAGAATAATAAAGACAAAAAAAATTTGTCATGATTTTTCTACTTTCTTAACTTGATTTTACTTTTTTATATTTTATAAATGATAATATAATTAATTGAATTGTAAATGTTAAACTTATTGAGATACACTGCTAAGGTAATTATTGAGTTATATAACAAACTATAATTTTTAAAAAGAACTTATATTTAATACCTTAATTGGATGCAATATGATATATTATTTAATCAAAGATTGGGTTTTTAGTCATGCTTAAATAAATTGTAAGGCTATCCACTTGCACTCAATTAAATATTTTTAAATTTGTCCCATCAAGACAATAAAATGGAAACATCTCAATTGAAGACTGTAGGTAAAAGAAAGTCAATTAGTCACATAAAACAGGAAGAAATCCAAGACTCCAACTGGGCTATTTAGAATCCAACTGCTCTGACCAACAGCCAATGCCATCGGATTTAGCCCAATTGGATAGCCAGAAAATCCCATGACCCAAGAGCCAACTTTCTTCACCATAAACTAAAATACTGCCATTTTATCTTTAACCCGGCGCCACTGGCAGCTTCGGCCACGGTTGAAGAGAGCGAGCTAGGAAGAAGAAAGTGTTGGTGGTGGTGGTGGCTGGCTGCAACCTAGTTGCTCATCAACTATGGCTACCAACATACCCATATCTCTACCGAGCCTACAGCCTTCCCCTTCCTTTTCCAAGTCAAGATCTCACTTTTCTCAAAACTCCCATAACTCATCTCTAGCCTTCGGCTCTCTCTCCTTATCAACATCAAGAAAAGCCATCCATTTCCGCCTTCCATTTGAGTTAAATCATCAGAATAAAAGCAACAAACTTTGGATAACGTTTGCTACTCCTGAAGAGGTTCTGCCATCAGATTCCACCCCACTTGACAATTCCGAGCAGATTGTGTCCACTACTGGTGACGAGGGTGTGGCAATAATTATACAAGTTCTACTCTTTGTTGCCTTTGTTGCTCTAATTATTCTCACCATTGGGGTAACATTACTTCTCAAAAAATTGCTACTTTTTTCTTCCTTTTTCCTAAATTGACTTAAATTTGTGATTTTGAACTATGGGTTGTCTCTGAATTGGAGTGCTTTGAATTGGGTTCCAGGTTATATACATAGGGGTGCAAGATTTCTTAGAGAAGAGGGAGAGAGAGAAGTTTGAAAAAGAAGAGGCTTCCAACGAGAAGAAAGGAAAGAAGAAGAAGAAGGTTAAAACCAGAGATGGGCCTAGGGGATTTGGTCAAAAGATTGATGAAGATGATGATGTTTGATGTTGGTTAGAGAGCAAAATCTTCCTTGCAAGCTCATTTTCATTGTGACTGCAAAATTTTGCTTTTATTTTATGGAGGACCTGGTGTAGGCAAATTCTTTTTTTTTGTCAGTAATCCACTAAAAATCTTGTCCACTGCTTCTGCTTTTCATGTAACAAATGTAGCATCTACAGCTTTCTAAATTAAATTCCATTGAAGGATTTATGTGGGGAAGAAGCATTTTGGAATGACTAAACTACTCCCAGATTCCCAAACGATCTTTTAGTCAGAAAAAGTCGAGAATTCCAAAATGACAGTAAAATGTTTAACGGAAACTAATGCTGATAATAAGAATATGTTCATCTCAATTTAAAGAGTAAAAAATTTTTCCCTCAAAGATTTCTGTCTCCACCTCTTTGTTCTTATCAAGTTCATAGTCTCCTTGATGCAATTCCCAGAACCGAATGAATAATTAGCTCCTCAATTGCACCATGATCAATATTTTTTCCTGAGCTTGAAATTTGTGTTCCACTACCTTTAAAAACGACCAGGTTTTGCAGCTGCTTCAAAGGCAAATGTTGCTTGCACTAATGGCACAGCTTCTAGACAGTACTCGCTCAATTTAGTTACTGCATTTTGATTTATGTCTGCCATTGTCGAAGCATCTTTAAGACATTTGTAGGAACTTTCATTGGCTTAAGCAAACTGGTATCGAATAATCGTCTTGGATACAGATCTGCACTTTTTATACAAAGGGCGGAAGGAAGAACAAGTTTTTCCTTGGGCACTTTTCATGTCCAAAAATTATAGTATCAAACCAGTTCAAAACCAGTAATGCTACTTTTTACTTCTTTGAAAGTTCTTGCCAAGCAAATACCTGTTACCAGAAGCTAAGGCTAAAAATTAACTTGCTTCAAAGTCATGGTTATACCAGAAAGATCAAGTTTAAACATTTTCTCAAAACTTGAATGTAAAGAGGTTTAAAAAATCCTTGTATCAAGTATAATTCAAGGCAAGCCAAAATTTAACCATTCTTTATCACATAATAAATGATATAACAGCCTTGACCATCTAATTGTTTATCATTTGGAAGGAAATCATCTGATGAAAGAAAATGAAACCATCAAATAAACCATTAAACCAACAAAGATAGATAGACATAAAGAGGCTGATAGCAAAAGAAAACTGGCATTTAGGGGGAAAAGGGAAAATGTCATTAAACATACATTGAGAAGAAAAAAATCCGGCCTCACCTAAAAATCAACAGCTCTCCACATGCCAACATTTGTACAGTCGCGTTATCATATAAACTACCTCACCATTTTAAATTTTTACACCCTTGGAAACTTGTATAATCATTTATCTCCTCTGCAGGGGCATGAGTTGTATTGAACAGCTGAACCTCAGCTTTTGCTCAATTCTATGTATAAACCTTAAGCTACACAATGTACAGTTTTCGATACAAGCAACAACTTTATTTCCATACAGCTCCTACCTGTCTAAAAAGATAGGTAGAACCATAGCTCTAGATACGGGGAAGAAAGGAAGAGGGGAACCTAAGCTCACATAGCTTCTGTTAGCTGTACAAACACATTCTTTCCTACACCAACTAAGCAGGGTGTGGAGACTGAGCAGCAATTCTCCTCTCTGAAAAGAATGCAAAATCAAATTCAACATATGGAAAACTTACTATGATAATAAGGATCGAATTCAAATAGATAACAAAGAACAGTAGCACTATCGTTTAACATCCACTAATAGGTGGAGCCATATGCCTGCTTTAGCTTAAACTCCTATGGTTTCATGATCATAATTATTAACTAACAGCACATTCTCAGATCATCAAATGTCCTTAAAAAGGTTTTCTTAAATAAAAAACTGAATTGCAGCTTGAGAAAAAACAAATAATAAGCAACTAAAATTTTGATTCTGTTTATAAATACTTGTCAGAGAGTGTCAGGATATTGCCTTTCATTTTTTTTTTTTTCAGTAGGCATCAATGCAACAACAGATATGCTGTTATGAGCCGGTTAGTTCACTTTCTAAAACACACAATCCAATGTAGACGCAAAGTTCAGGGGAAATTACAAAGACTTTGCCTAGATAAGCGAATCTATTGCTAATGCAGAAAGTTTAGGTTTGGCAGTGCCCAAGGAGCTTTAAAGGCAACTTCAGCGAAAGAGACTTGAAAACATTTAAAAGTGATGCTATACTCCTTAGGACTTATAAATATAAACTAATAAGCAACCATTAAAGACAAGAATCAGTACCCCCAGCAGCAACAAGTTTCTCTACACGAGCAACAATATGTTTTCCATAAGTGTACTTCTTCAATGCATTTAAATGGACCTTAATTCGAGAAAGGATCAACTCGCGTTGCTGGTCATCACAAGTCTCTAGTACTTTCTGTACAACATAGTTCGCAAACTGATCCTTCATCATTGCCTGGGATGGACTGTCAGATGTCAGTAAAAATGAAATGGATGACATGAAATTCTACAAAAACTATTTCTAGAGACAATTAACAAAAGCTAAATCCTCAATACCGTGCAGTCAATTTTAAGAAGACTATTCAGTTCACAGTCACACTCATAATAACCTGAGACACCAGTGTGGTCTGATATGCAAAAGTCTAGAGTTTTCATAAACTTAGCAGCATTCCCAACTGCATGAAAGTTTATCTCTCAAGCAACATACAAACCCAGATTACAATATGAATGTGTGCATAGTTCTCAACAAGGAAGATTACCATACTCAGCCAAACCAGGCACAAATAAAGATGGTCATGGATCATGGCTTTTCTTCAATGATTTACAAACCAGGTGAAGTTATTTTGGACATTTTTTTCCAAACACGATGACATTAAATCAGAAAGTATTTCAATTCAAAGTTAAAAATCAGCACAAAAAATTGGACAAACCTGAAGAGGCTCATTCTCATCGTTAGAACCAAGCATTTCATTCACCAATAATTGTCGTTCAGTGGCACCACCAAAAGTTAAGCACTTCTCAACAACATTAGAGGCAAACTTCTGCTGACTCATCTGGACAATCTTTCCAGCTAACTCCTTAATTATAACCGAGCGCTCATGAGGCTTTCCACGCTCCAATACGTGCTGTTAAGTGAATGAAATAGGTCAGTTCATGCGTCTGAGTGGTACAAGAAATACCATGGAGATGCCTAATGATAAAAAGAAACACATTTCAAAGCTACACTGTAAAAAGAAAACAAATACCACAAAAACTTAGAACAGTATATTAATAGACATAAAGGCAGAAGAGTGAAGACCCTCTAGCAGATTTGGTTAATTACTTTTGCCCCAACAGATCCTACATACAAACTATAAGTTCCAGAAAAGAATGACAAACCTGGACCACATAATTGCCATACTGATCTTGGGCCAACATGCTAACAGATCCTAAAATCTCGTCCATAACCTTACTCTGGGTTTTTGAGTCCTTGCAGTGCTCCAGTATTCTCTGCAGTGTTAAAATAAAAATCAATACAGAATGCATAGCTCATTCTTAACATAGAACAGCTCCAAAGCTCAAAATAAAAGCACAAAGACAAGTTCTGAACCTGTATCACTCGGCACCCATATGGATGAGTGGAAAGGGTCACAACTTGATCAAAAAAAGTTGTAACTATAAATTGAATGTTTTCCTCAGGAACACATTCAATACACTTCTGGATGACATGGTTGCCATTCTGATCACGTACACAACGCAAAACACTACCATCAAGCTCCTGAACCATTTTAATCTTCTGATCCAGATCAACAACCTCTATGACCTTGAATGTTAAACAAAGCATATACATAATTGTCAGAATGCTGGACAGTATTCTTCGGATAACATTCGAATAGCACGAGTGCTTTTGGGAAATCTATATAAAAGCCAAGACAAGGCAATGACAAGTTAAGCACTATTACCATGATTGAAGCATACATAGCACATATTTACAAAATAAACATATACAAAGACTTGTACAGTTTTATTTGAGATGGAAAATATAACTCGACCACATTAATGACACTTTTTCACTTAATCAATTACAAATTTGTGTTGATCTCATTAAAAAGAAACTCATATGTTGTAAAGGAACTGCAAAATAATTATGAGGAATAGTTTGATAAATGAAAAGAATAAGCAGAAGTTGTTCAACATGCAACTTAATGATTATGAGCAAACCAAACAGAAGAAAAACAACAAATAAAGTCTAGAAGAATAGCAACAATCTTCGAATACCTTCTGGATCACCCGACAACCATACATTTGAAGACTAAGTGTTAAAACATGACCAAAAAGCTTGCCAGCAAGTTCTCTTCTCTGTGCTGGAAGTCCATGCTCAAAAAACTGTAAGAATATACAGATTTTACTTGGTAAATACAATAAATCATAAATGATACAACTAAGCAGATGTGCAACAGATTAAGAAGCATATACCTTTTGAATGACATAATTACCAAACACATCAGTCATCAAAGCAAGAGCTTGAGGCATGATTTCCTCATAAACCATATTTTTCTCTTCAGTTGTAGCTGTTTCAAGTTTTTGCTGAATAAATCGGCTGCCATACTGATCCGCGCTGCTCATAAAAAACATAGAAATGTCAGGGTAACAGCATGACAACATAAAACTTGATTTTAAGATAAGAGCATGCCTGAACTCAACAACATGACCAGCAATTTCTGAAAGTTCAAAGCACTTTGTTTTATTGCTCTTAAACTCTTCAAGTAGGGAGGAGGCAAAGCTTTCATCCATGTTACATCCTGCATCCAAATGCCAGGGTCCCATGACACCCCCAGCTAGATTCCTCATCCCAGAAGGGAAATGCATATTCAAGTCAGTGTGTCTGATAGGACTACCGGATCCAACTGGAGAGTTTGGAATAACAGGACTTGCTAAGGGGCTTCCGGGATATGACATGACAGGTCCAAAGGTGGGATTTCCATAAAAACCATGTGAACTACCAGATTTAGCACCCAATGGAACACCAAACTGAGATTTCTGAGGTGATAGCATAGCTCCTAGATAAGCTTTTTGTAGTTCAAGTAAGTTCATATATGAATTACCTAGGAAGTTCCTATCCACAGAGGGATCATTAAGTGCTGCAAGCTGCACTGCAGCATAATCAGATGTCCTCAGATACTGAAGATACATAGGATCAACAAAAGGTGCCTGCAAAGCATTCCCAGCTATTTGGCTTCCGACTCTACTAAGATTATGTGACTCAGATGCAGCATTTGAAATGTTTTGTCCAGAACCCAAACCTCCCCCAAGCACTCTAGAGTCCATTCCAGGGACTGCTATAGATGATACAGCAGCAAAATTTTCAAACAATGGTGGCAGATTACTAGTTCCAATTTGGCTAGCCATCATAGAGGCCAAAGCAGGATTTAAGGAGTAACCACTTAACCCATAGTTTGAAAATGATGAATTTGCATCATCACCAAGCTGATAATAAGCAGGTAAGCTGCCTCCACCATTAAGAGTGGAAGTAGGTGATCCTTTCAAGTAAGAAATGTTTGAGGAGACAGTAGACTTCTGAAGCTCAGCTTGCCTATCAGAAAGCAAGGATGGGTTTTTCAGGTCTGATCTGCCCCCAATACTCTTAGCTGAAGACATATGTAAGCCGGATTCAGATTTCTTCAAGTACACCTGCTTTTTGATATGATTCTGACCATCTTGCAGACCAAACAAATAATTCTGGTGATTTTTAACATCTTGTTCAATCTGTGATGGTAACTGGTTATCTTCATCAATCACGCCATTTGATGACAGGTTCATGCCTGATAAAGCAGCTACCAGATCTGCAGACTCATTGACACCAGATGTGACACCAGCAAATGTGCCTGGACTATTTATGCTTCTCTTCTCTGAGTTACCAACTCTGCCTCCTCCAATTGGTGGCAGGCAAGGACTAGGAGCCCTAGCAACGAGTTGGGGATCAGGAGTTGTACTCCTAGACAAGGAAGCGCCTACAACAGCAGCATAAGTGTATGAAGAAGGTGGCCCAATATTATGGACTGCGGATGGTCCTTGAACACTTGCACTTGACCTTAAAGCATCTGCAGAAGTCAGTTCATGGCGCAAAGGAGCGAGCTCAGATTCAGCAGAACCTACATTATCAAAGTTCTCATCAAAAGTATTACGACTAGCAGGACGAGATGGTATCCTTGTGACCGGAGCAGAGTGTCCCAAATCATCCTGCAAAGATACTAAACATTAAAGCATTGCAATAACAACAACAACAACAACAAAAAAAGCAAAGTTCCATAAGTTTTTCATAAATGAACTAGACAAACTTAGAGTGATAGATAGTTACATAGAAAGTTAAGGGAATAGGAAAAACTAAAAAATTTAAATGTGAAAGATTTTTAAGTTGTACCTTGAAACCTATGGTATACTGTAAAAAGCTAGATATGGATGGGCCAGAACACAAATTGATCACAAATATGCCTACTAAGTTTAACACAATGCACTATCACTACCTTAAGAATCGCAAGAAAGGCAAATAATTATATTAGTATTTAGTCATGCATATGATCATTTTTTTAGTACAAGCAAAGTACAAATCTTGGGACAACTCAAAGATGGATGCTAACCATAAACTTCAAAAGAATTGACCCATGAAACTATAAGAGCAACCACATTGACTATTGAAAGCCAGATATGTTTAAAGAAGGTATGCTAATGAGAATATAACTGCCACTTTTGTGAGCTTTAGAGAGTACAGAAAATTAAAAAGGATGCTGTTATTATGGTTTCTGTGGCCCAATTTACATGCTCGTGGAATAGACTTGACTGACTGATTACTTTCCTTCTTCATTATTCTTGTTCAAGCAGTAGACAAACTATCACCAATTCAAGATGCCTTGAAGTCAATTACCACCAAGTCACATTTCCAATGAAATTAATCAAGCCCATACAATAGCATAAATGGGCAAACTGATTATCAGCAAAAGATAAACAAAGTAATTTTCAACAGCATTTAAAATTTGTGAAATGAAAGTAAAGCTACAAATTTGCCTGACTCAGAGACACACGGCAAAAGGCTAGATTTTTTATCAATAATGGAATTTCCTTATATATATGCCACTTATTACACGCCAAGGACAAGCCAGAAAACTGCACTTATAAGTCTCCAAAACATGCGTCACAAAGTAGATTTTCAATCGACAGCATGTACTCTAAGAATATGGAGCATGCTACATGTCAAAACATAAAAATTAAGGGAAAAAAGTCACTACAAATAATCTATAAGCGAGAATCCTTGGATAAACAAACTATTATCAGCAACAAAAGGCAAAGACTGTCACCAACCCATGACAGAACAAGTGGAATTTATGACTATGTTTAACTACAATTTGTTATCACCTGAAAAATTTCAGCGAAGCTTTTCTGTTTGCTTCTAAGTCCTATACCAGACAAACCAATCAGTCCATCACCGCCCCAGTCCGCTGAGCTATGCACTTTCTCTGCTTCCACGTCATTCTCTTGTTTCCTGGAATCAAACCCTGGTGGCATTGAAAACAACGACCTACTGCTACCATTATCAGCCCTATTCATTTTCCTCCTATCTCCAATCCCACCTACTGAACTCCCTCCCTTCAACCTCTGTGCAAACTTCCAATCCTCCTTGGAAAGCAAAGGAGGTGGGAGCCTCGGATTGAGATTCACATTTGAGTAGTAGTATGAATGATAAGCTGGATCAGACCTAAGCTCTTCCTCAGATGCAAACCCATTTCCATTTTTAGCTCCAAAAAAAGCTGAAATAGCGGTAGCCCCACTACCACCACCAGTAGCAGCAGCAGTAGCAGCTCCACCCCCAAACAACCCGCCAACTGCACTCAGTGAACCCTCCACGGTAGGAGGTGCAGAGCCACTTCTATACAAGTTTAGCTCGTGTTCCAGATCATCAGCGTCTTGCCTACTAGGCTGTTCACGGAGCAATAACCCTATCTCTTTCTCCAAATCATCCCCAAATGATCCTTCACTACTTCCTATCATTGGTCTCCTACCCAATTCAGATAACATTCTTAAAACCCTAATCGATCATTACCCTTTATCAAAACTCCCAAAAATGATCAGTGCCCAAAACCAATAATCAGATACTAAACCCGAAAAACCAAAACTTTTCTACACTAATACACCTAAAACCCACATTTACAAATTTCAAAGATGCTAACTTTAAGCTACCAAAAGGGTCAAAGACCAAAACTTTAATCACCCTAAACTCATAAACATCAAAAACCCATTTCCCCAAGATTATCAGAACTAAGAAAACAAAATTAAAAAGTACCCAAATTTAAATACTCTTCATGTTTTACTATAATAAAATTAACCAACAAAAACTAGATAAGAGCACCATGTTTTCCAAGTAAAACCAGGAACAACAAAAATAAAAATAGAGCTACATCTAAAGTAGAGTAGCTTGGAAAGGAGAAAGCTTTATTTTTTAAGCTGAGATCAAAGAAGAGAGTAAAAAGAAATTCAGTGATATAAACGGCTGAGATCAAATCCGGCGGCGATTGTTTCTTACAAGAACCCTTTTAGGGTTTTGATACATTTCAGGAGGTTGGGATTAAATACAGTTAGAGAGTGAAAAGAGAAAAGAGCAAAAAAAAAAAAAGACATTTTTTGGGGTTTGGTTATTTAATTTTACTTAGTTACTAATTCTTTTGGGAAATTAATGAGATTATTGATTTTATATTTCATAAAAATCAGGGGTAATTGACCAAGTGACAACAGACCGATGCAGGGAAAAGAATTTAACTAATGACGTTTGTTTACCTCGTGTTTCTGGAAACTGTAACTGACAGTGACAGGTTGTTTTCGGGCATTGCTTCAGTAAAACAAGGTAAGTGGAGTACAGGTAAATCTAGTTAAATATCTGAACTACCCCTTCTGTTACTCCTGTGTTCACATTTTTTTTTTTTCTTACCTTAACTCCTTTAGATTTTTACACTGGATCATCTCCCAATCTTTGCTTTGTTTTCTTGTGTTGTTTTTGGACATGGCAAATACAGTTAAACTCTTTAGTTATGGAAGTTTTTGCAGTTCAAAACACTTTCAGACTTCGATGCAATTGTTTTCTTTTGTTAGTTGCAACTCTTTTATGTACATTGCAATCGAATCATAATTTCCTTCAATTTTTTATCTGAAAACTTGTCTTCATTGATCTAATTTTTTATGTATAGATTGAAAGTGTCATCTATGCATGACTTGTTAAAAAAAATTAATAAGTATTGAAAATAATATTTTAAGACCTATTTCGATATCCAAATTAATAAGATATATTTGAAGAAAGGAAGAAACTAAATATACAAAAAAAAAAACATGAGAAAATAAAAAAATAAAAAATAAAGTAATGAGTATGTCACTAATTTAATTTGATTCTACTTTTTAAACCTAAAAAATGTTGATGTAAATAATTGAACTATCATATGTAAAATTCGTTAATTTAGCAGTCAAAGCCTGTTATTAATACGGCCACTAAGGAATACCAAATTGTAGTTACTAATATATGTTTATTTTTTTGAGTTGGTTAAAAATTAGGAACCCTACAACTACCAAATTGAGAGTTAAAACAAGCTGTTGGTTTATTCTTGAATGTTGAGAGAGTGACTTTGTTTGCATTGGAACCGTTTCTTTTTTTCCTCTATATGTAGTAAGGGGGGGACATGAAGCATGGCATTAAGCAGCAGGTAGATGGGATTTGTTTGCCTGGACAATTGATAGGTCATTTTCAAAAGAAGATGGCAATAAGTTGCAATATGCAATGGATGGAAAAGGTGATGTCGGGCTCCCAAAAGAGGCTCTTTACTATATAAAAAATGTACAACAATTGGATCATTTGTTTTTTAGCTTCTTTTGAGTGTTGCCCAGAACAAACAGAGCCTTCATCTGCCAAGTTTTCCATAAAAAATTTTCATGTTCTTCTTCATTCCTTACTGTTTATTTAAAAATAAAAATAATTCCTGGCAGTTTCACACTCTCACTGTCCACCTAAAGTTAGGACAGTCCAGCTCTTATCTTTGTTTTAGCCACAGAAATTAATAAAAAAATTTGTTTAAACTAATTGCATTCAGGGAGTTTCTGGCAACACTGCCAAATTTCCTGGCCCGTTAACATGGGGAGCCTACTGTTCATCCTAGAGCTAATTTTCTTGCCCTCCAGGATAAGGCAACTCAAGAACCTAAAGCCCTGCATAAAATTTCTATCTGATCCCAAATTGGTCACCATTCCTAAGTTCAATTTGCTTGATGAATTGACAACATGACCAAATGGAAAACAAAGCCTTCCAAAACCCGTCATTTATTATTCTTCTCGCAGGCAACAAGTATGGGGACAAGACTACAGAGGAACTCTATTTAAGGAAACTGGTGAACCATTAATCAAATTAAACTAATTTATAATATTTTATCATATATTAAAATTCAAAAAGTAAAATCATAAATGCATCAAATTAACGTGAAAAATGCATCAATTAAATTATCCAAAAAAGACTTAGGCAATCCATAAAAGTTTCTGAGCACAATTGGTTGTGAGTTAGCTTAAAAATTATGTCCCATTCAGAAAGCAAATCTAGTTTAGCTCATAAATGAAAAGTGTAGAGAGGAAAATATAGTAAAGAGATTTTTCATGTGCCCATTTATCAATTACCCCACCCACCACCCATCTGATTTTAATGGAAATTGCTAAGCACGTGAAGGGTACAGTTTAATTTAGATTATCTCTTACACTAATCTGACAAAACCTTAACAATCAACTTCCAACACGTGCACGGTCCTGATCTCAGCACGTAAATAACGTTTTTTTCAATTTCTAGGATTAAGGATAATTTTTTATACAAATGATATAATAGTTTGAAAATAAAAGCAATAGAGAAATATTGTGTTTTGAATTTTAAATTTATTGAATGTTAATTATATGAATTAATTGCATTATTTGATAAATCATTTGGTTGAATATGAATAATAATGATAAATGTATGGTTTTGGATTTGTAAAATTTATGGGTAAGGTTGATAATGGATGGTTAAACACGATTCGAATTCAATTTAATTTTTTTTAATATTATATAATACTATAAAATTTTAAAATTCAATTCGAATTTGAATCGAATTTTTATTCAATTCGAATTGAGTCGAACTGAATCAAATTTTATTAATTTAGTTCGATTCAATTTATCAATTTTATATTTTTAATTTATTTTAATTTTTATTTATTATTTTAATATATTAAGTTGATTTTGACATAAAATTATTATTTTTGTTTTATAAAATTTTAAAAAATATATAAGAATTAAAAATATATAATTTAATTCGATTTAATTTTTTATAATTTTTTACTTTTTATTTGAAATTCGATGTAAATTTAATATATACATTTAACATTTAAATATAATCTAAATTAAATAAAAAAAAATTCAAAACGAATCGAACATTACAATTTCGAATCAATTTTCAAAAGTTAAATTTCTTGATTTTATTTTCTATTTTTGGGTACATTGTATGTTTTTTATATGAAAACTTGTTTTCAATTTCATACTTATGACTAAGATGTATGTGGTCCTTTAATTAATCAACTCGTTAGCCAAAACTTTTGAGTCTTCACTTAAAGCTTGTTTTCAAACCATGAGCTCCACTTAAAATTCATTATACTTGACTAAATCTTTGAATTGATTTTTGATGATTTTCTATGCATAAAGTGCACCATTTTATACTGTTTGATAAGAAGGAAATTTTATTTATTTTATTTTTTCAAAATATTATTTTTTTTATAAAAATTAATTCGTTCAAGGATAATATGATTTATAAATTATATCTATATCAAGATAAAATAAAAATGTTTTAAATGATTGAAGCTTGCTCAAGTAATTAGTCAATTACTAATAAAATTTACTAGAATTTTCAATTTTTTAATATAAAGGAAACCTCATCCCAAATCACGTTATAATATTCTTTTTTTTTTTTTTGTCAAGTGATAGAATTTAGAATAATGAGCAAGGCCCCAGAGAGTTACATGTATTGGTTAGGCCCAACACAATTAATCAAGAAATCAAACTTTTGATTGGATTAATTGGGCCGACCATTGTGGTTGGTTGGCTAAGCATGCGCATAGCCAGTCCCCACTAGTATAGATTGCTTAAAGGAAAATATATAATTAAAAATTTTGGGTTTATGCACAAAATAAATAAATAAATAAATGATATGAAACAGCATTTTAATCATGTGTTAGCTATGATGATAATCAGCATAAATGACACCAAAAAAATACTGTTTCTTTTTACTCGATTAATTGGTTTAGTTGTTTTTTGTTATTTGTTTTGTTTTTAGTTAATTTTTTATTATATTAAAAGAATCAATCAAATTAGCTTTAATTATTGATTATTTAATTCTTGTTTGTTGTTCATTTCACAAGAATATACTCTTTTTTTTTTTTTTTGTTGCCAATGTCTTATGAAATGTTGAAAGCTACTACTTTTACTTGGAAAAAGTGAAAGGAGAAAGAAGCGGGGGATTTGAAAGATGCCACAAATTTATCTAGACAAGCAAGGAGAGGAGGTCAAAATTCTTTTTCTTTTTTTTGCATTAAAATTCTCGTAAATTTAGATTTAATAATTTATGTTTTTATATTATATAAAATATTAATAATTTATATATTTGTATAATATTTTAATAAAAATTATATCATAATTCATATCAACATAAAAATATAAAATATATATTTTTTGGATTTATCAAATTCATATATGATTTTTGTTAAAATTTTAAATCATGTTATTTTTTTATATTATTTTCGTGTTATATTATTATATCATATTTTAAATGATCAAATCATTTAAATTTATTAATTAAATATGACCATTAATTTTTACATAGTACATATATTTTTAAGATCACATGTATTTACTAATTTTCAAACTATAATTAAAATGGTAACTTGTAATTTCAAAAATTGAAGACATTAAAACTTAAAAGAGAGACTGTAGCAAGCTTCAATAATAATTATTATTTGACTGAGTAATTGATCAATTTTCAAAGTCAAGAAAATCTCCTATCAAAAGTTTAAGTAAGATGAGAAGTAATGAATTTTTTTAAATTTCAAAACATATTGTAAAATTGTGTCAAATTTTTTTTGAAGTGGGATTTGAGAAATATTCATGAAAATTATAAAAATATAAAAAATTTCCACTTTCAAGTTCATTGTAAAAATATAAAAAATATAAATTATATAAAGTTTATGCACGAAAATAATATTTTTATTTTAATTATGGTAAACAATATTTATTAACCTAACTTCCTTATATAAAAAGACAAAGGATTGTAAATGTATTTTAATAATAACAAAAATATTAACATACCTTGACTTAAACTACTGTTTATATCTATTAAAATGTAAAAAAAAAAAACCTAAAATATTGATTGATAAATATTATTCTACTTTAATTTCATTTGTGGTGAATTAGAATGTAATTGAGCACACTAAAGATCCCCCAAAAAGGAACCTCAAAGTGAAGTCTCGAATCATTAATATAGCAATTGCAAATAAAATGTTTGTTTGTACTTTTAAGGCGTGCACTATGACAAAGAAAAAGCCGAAGCCAAAGCCCAACATTTCTTTTTTCATCTTTTGATCTGTCACCCAAAATCTGAGTGTAAACAACAGTGACTATGCTACTCTATATACTTTTTGTTTCATAGGCCATGGCATCTTCCTCCTTTTGGTGGACACTTTTTTTTTTTTTTTTAATTTTGGTTTCAAACAGGTAGGGGTTCCTAGATTCTAAATTTCTGATGCTATTATACTTATAAATTAGAGTTAAATTTGGTAATGTGGGAAAGTTATGTATCATTTTAGCATAGTGCCATATAATTTGGTGTCAAAAGGATCCTTCAATATGAGAAGAAAAGATTTCTATTGCTCTACCAAATGGATTCTCATGTAAATTAATATGAGCAAGATTTTTTTTTTGTAACATATGACTATCTTTTTCTTGTTACTTTGAATTTGATTATCAAAAATATTGCATTTCGAAAATAAAATTATGAAACTTAAATATATTAAATTGATGTAAAAAATAAAATTTTAAATTTATTTGAAAAAATAATTAAAACATAAACAAAATCTATGAATACTTGTAACGGATGGATACAAAAAATATATCTATAAATAGTGATTAAAAGTTAATTGAAAAGCAAAGTAATCAGATGCAAGTTTTAAGTTTTGTTCAGGGCTAAATTTTATTTTATTTTTTGTCAATTAACATATGCAAGTGAATGTGTCACAGATCGAGATTTAAGCTCTAAATCCGCGCGGTTTCAAGATCCGGGCATTCACCCATCCGACTTCTCAGATCAGTCTTCCTGTCACGGTTCACATCCTTGTGAGGTATTATCCGCTCTGGTCCCTCTGACCTCACGATTTTATCCTACAAAAGGCGTCTTACAAGGTAGAGGTGGTGTGAACCCTTATATCATAGTGACCCTCCTATTATGTTCGATGTGAGATTCAGGACTCTTCTTTAAGTCCGTGACGTTCCGCACCTAACTTCGTGACGCCCTCGTCATGGAGGCTGGCCACCCTGCCTATCTCCCTCGAGGCGCTTGGCATAGATTGAACTATTTAAGGCTGGCTCTGATATCACTTGTCACGGGTCGAGACTTAAACTCCGAACCCGCGCGGCTCGGGACCCGGGCATTCACCCATTCGACGTTCCAGATCAGTCTTCCTGTCACGGTTCACACCTTTGTAAGGTATTGTCTACTCTGGCCCCCTTGACCTCACAATTTTGTTCTACAAAAAGTGTCTCATAAGGCAGAGGTGATGTGAACCCTTATATACCCAGTGACCCTCCTATTATGTTTGATATGAGATTCAAGACTTTTTCTTAAGTTTGTGACAAATACACATTGCTTGACCCTTCCAATTGGACTGTATTGAAAATGAGAGAGACTGAGTTTTTTTTTTTTTGGCCAACAACAATAGACCTAAATTAACAATTTTTAAAATCTCAAATATGTTAAAATGGACCTTGCAATGGTATTAAGAAGAAAGGAGTTTGGATAATCTTTTGAGTCATAATTTAGGCTAAGTTTGATTTATAAATTATAAATAATTTTATATTTATGATTTATTTTATTAATTAATAAATCATAAAATGTTGTTTTTTATCATATATTAAATTTAATAAAAAAATATAAATAAAGTGTTTATGAATGATTGATGAAACATTTTATTTGTTTATATTTTTTAATATGAATGAATATAAATAAATATTATTATATTTATAATTTAATAAATTTATTTAATAATATTTTTAAATTTAATTAAACCTATGCATTGAATAATTTCCAACAATATTTTATCTTACACCCTAACTATGCCAAAACTTAGAGTTGAAGTAAGATCACATAATAAGACGTTGTTGTGGGACTATTTTTTACTAGCATAGGACGAGTGTGGGTCCATTTCACTCGCCAACACGGAACAAGACACTCTTTGCCTCGTTTTAAAGAATCTTCCTAGTAGCTCCGTCCAGCTCCCATCCGCGCACGAACACGTCACACGCGCCTTTCATTTCTTGCCAACTGTTTGAATTTCAAACTCGGCGTCCCCGCATTTTAACAGTTTCGCTCTTTTCACCTCAATTTTTAACTTAACCTTACTCCCTACTTCACTGGTCAATCCCAAACGCCGTTAATTTTCTCTTTTTATCCACCTCCAAATCGCCACGTGTACTCGATAATCTTACGGCGTTTAAACTTTAAGGTGGGCTCGTTTCGATTTAAAAGCAAGTGAAGCTCCTTTCAGTCCCTAAAAGCTTTGATTTTTTCCTTTCTTTTGTCTTTGCCATTTTTCTGGATCTGGAATTCTCGCCGGTCAAGCATGTCTTCAACGTCGTCGTATTGGTGTTACAGTTGCACTCGTCTGGTTCGCGTCCTGGCTTTAGACAACGGTACCAACGACACTGTTGCATGCCCGTATTGTGACGGAGGTTTTATCGAGGAGATCGAATCATCGGATAATCACAACCGTCAATTTCCGGCTATGTACATGATCACCAGCAACGGTAATAACCGTCAAAATCGGAATCGGACACGAAACCTCCTTTTTCGTCGAAATCGTCGTTCCGTTGACCGACCAAACATCAATCCAATCATTGTCCTACGTGGCACCACCGACGACGAGAACAGCACTAATGGAAACCACAATAGCGGATTTGAATTCTTCTATGACAATAGATCCGGTTCGGGTTTAAGGGCCATGCCGGCTTCGATGTCCGAATCTCTAATGGGCTTGGGTTTTGATCGGTTATTAGAACAACTTTCTCAGATCGAGATAACCGGACTGGGGCAACCAGAGAACTCGCCGGCTTCGAAGTCAGCGATCGAATCAATGCCGACGATTCAAATAGCGACGACCCATGTTTGTTCGGAAACTTACTGTGCTGTTTGCAAAGAGCCTTTTGAGCTGGGGACCAAAGCGAGGGAGATGCCATGTAAGCATATTTACCATCAAGATTGTATCATCCCATGGCTTGCGCTTCGAAACTCGTGCCCCGTTTGCCGCCACGAAATGCCGTCGGATCTCAGCGAGTCAACCGACGACGCTTCGGAGACGGTGGGGTTGAGTATATGGAGGTTACCTGGTGGCGTTTTTGCGGTGGGTAGGTTTAGAGGAGAAAGGGAATTGCCCGTGGTTTATACGGAGATGGATGGTGGGTTTGGGGAATCAGACTCGGGTTCGGGTCATGGAGCTCCGAGGAGAGTTGCGTGGGTTGAGGTTAGGAGAAGAGAGAATGGGTTCAGGCGAGTTGTTAGAAATGTGATGTCGTTTTTGAGGAGTCTGAGGTCTCAGTCTCATCGTGGAAGGGAAGAATCTGGCGGTTTGACCAGAAATGGTTCAACATCTATGCTTGGTAGGTTTACTAGAAGTAGAAGCAGAAGCTCAAGGTCGGTTTTGGAATGAGATTTTTTGGGGGGTAATTATAAAAAAATAAGGAAATTTTTTTCACTTTTTTTTGGGTTTTCAATTTATGAAAAAAAAAATTTGTTCTTTGATTATTGTAAATAGCACTTAAATGGCAAGAATTCGAATTTTAGATATACCAATATTCAAGTTGCAATTTCATCTGTTATTTGATGATTATATAGGCAGAAGAAAGGAATGGAGCTAAAAGAATCTGAACAATTTTGGGCTTGTTTGATGAAATGCAGAAACCATTTTGGGTGTCAACCCGGTTTTGAGATTTAAGGGAATGGAGGATAATGGTTTTTTTTTTTTTAATTATAGGAAATTACCTAGTCACATGCTTCCTTAAAGATGTTGGAAGCTGAAAGTTCAAGTAGAAATTTCCATGGAGAAAGTATTTTGATTTCAATGCTTCATCTTAAATTCTAAGCTAAACAAAACATCAAAAGCTGTGGCTTAGTAGCAGTAGTAAAGTCTTGGAGAATGGTTTCGGTATTGGAATGGTTACTGATTTGAGTAATCAATTTCTTTATCAATATTATTTTTTGATGGATTTTTAGTTAAAGATCGTGGTATTACAACACTTTTTTTGGAAGGAGTGCATGTGATCTCGAGTCTTGACATTAGCAAGGTAAGCTCTGTGTTCTGCAAGCAAATTCATGTAGAAATACTTGTTAATTTAAGGGTTTTTTTTTTAATAGGAGGCTTTGGTTTTGAAATAAACAAAAATGTTACGGATATAAAAAATTTGAATTTTAAATTTATTAAATATTATTTTTTAAAGATGATTACATGAATAATTTAAATTTGATTTCAGGTCTTTTTGATTGAATTGTAGTAGGGATTTCACCATGCTGTAATTGCAATTTATAAGTAAACTTTTACACTATATGTATAAATATATATATATATATATATTTTTTTTTTGGTAAGAACTTTTACATTATATTTGAATTAAGAGGAAGGAAAGTAAAGAAAAATAAAATAAAAGAAAATAATGAAAATAGAAATATCTTTTTTTTTTTGTTTGAATAAATTTTTAATTTAAAGGAAATAAAAAAGATGTAAACTCAATAATTTTTTATTTTTCTTGTAATCTTCACTTTTTTAATACTTCAAATTGGGAAAAAAAGCTAAGAAAAAGAAAGTCAAAAAAATTTTATTTTTATAAAAAAACTATTTTATTTATATTTTTATTATGATACTAATTTGATCATATAACTGATATTTTTTATAAAAATATATTTTTTATGAGTATTTTATATAATATCATAGTTTATAAATATTTTATAATTTTTCAAGTTTTAATAACAAAATAAGTCAAATTATTATTAAAATAAATTAAAAAATTAAATTAAACATAAAATTAAGAGTAAATCAATAATTAGCTAATAAATATTACTATATTAAATATGTTAAATTTTGTTTAGAAATATTTATTTATACAAATTGGGTAGTATAAAGATATATTTGTACAAGTTAGGTAGTATAAAGATATATTTGTATATAATTTTTTATAAGAAAAAGGTTATAATTGAAAAAAAAATTATAATGAATTATTTTATTTTATTTTCATTATTTATCCAAATAATGATTGTTAAAATTATTATTTTTTATTAATTTTAATTATCCAAACAAAAAATACATATATTATTTTTTTCTTTAAAATTTTTGTTATTTATATGTAGCCAAATATAACAATAAGTCTAATCGTAAAATGACATATATGGCATTATGAGAATTCTCTTACCATGCATGAAAATGAAGCCTTAATTTCTAAGATAAAGTTACTAAATTTGAATTATAACGATATAGGTTTGCATTTATTGTTTAATTTGAAATTAATAAAATTTTATAGGTGTAAAAGAAAATTGTACAAGATTACTTAGGTTACAAAGCAATTTAAGAAAATATGAATACCTGGCCACTCCTACTGCATCTTTGGGATGAGGCTGATAAAATGTAGGGAAAAACACGTGACATTGTCAATGAATTTCCTGAAACGTAAAGCTGTATTTAACAACTTCCAGGCCATATCCCCAAATGGACAGCTCACAGCTGGGACTCGGCAAAGTTTTTAACTGCAGCATGTTCAAACCAAAGCTTAGGTTTGGAAATATAGGAAGTAAAGATAAGGAGAAAGAAGAGACTCCACCGACCAAAACATGGCAACAAAACTGATGTGCTCTTGTGTGTGGTTAACCATTAATGTTGTAAAACTACTGCCACTTCCAAACTACTCTAATTTATTGATGAACTGTTAACATCTCATTAATGGCTTAAATGTTGTCAAACAATCAACATCAATCATAAGTTTAAATATTTAAATAATACTTTAAAATAAAAAAAATACGAATTTAATTTCAGATATATTAAATATTATTTTTTAAAAATAATTATATAAATTAATTGAATTAAATTAAAAATTTGCTTTACATTTGAGTTTATGTTTTTCTCTAAGTATAATAGAGATTTAAAGAAAAAAATATAATTATATGTTATTTTTTAATTTGATTAAAATAATTTATTAGCTGTAAATTTTTTTAAAAAATAACATTTTAATTATTATTTTTAATGGAAGAGCATTTATTGAATAAAAAACAAGTTTTTGTTTTTAATATTGCAAGAAAAGAATGAGATGCTGACTTGGTAATGATGACTGCTCACACCACAAATCCGATGGGGCACAAATGCAAGATCCAACGACAGATATTAAGTCATCCACGCAGAAAATAACACGTGGCAGGGCTTAGATCAGACATATCCACGTGTCAATCTCTAGTGCTTGCTCTTCATCAGACTAAAAACACTAAAAACTAGAAAGAAAAAAAAAAAGAAAAAAAAATAGCTATCAACGGTTAAGTTTCGGACAAAGAAAGAGATAAAGAGAGCGCAATCGCAACAGCTAAGAGAGAGAGAGAGAGAGAGAGAACTTTCTTGAAATTTTCTTTTAATTTCCTTTTAATTTCTCTCAAATTGCTCATTTTATGCAAGCAAAGTGACGGGCGTTTGATCGATTGATCTTCATTTTTCTGGGTAAGTATTTTTAGAGAATTTTTTCTTTGTTTCTTTGCATTCAATTCTGTTTGTTTGCCGAGAAAACGGAGGAAAACTGAGACTTTCTTTTGTTTTTCCGTGCGATTTCTCATCAGCCAATCAAGACCTGGAAAGTCGACTTATTTCTTTTTTCTCGTGAGATTTTGATTCATACAGGGCAATGTAGGGTTTTATCATCTTTTAAATTCTAGTATTCGTTTTGCTTGATTGTACGCTTGATTCTGTCTTTGCATGTGATTTTTTTAAAAAATAGTGTTGAAATAATTAAACAAAGGAAGGAATTTAAATCATAAACATTTAATCTTTTGCTTCTGATTATGTGTAAAGTATAGCTTAATTAGAACAATATAGTATTAACTATACTTTTAGAGGGTGGGGCTTTAAAGACAATATTAAATTACTAAAATAATGATAAATTGAAAATGTAAATGGCATTGCAATTCACAAACAAGACATCGTGGTGTTAAGCTTTAAACCAATTGTCTATTGGATTTCGTTAGTGGGTCAAGTTTGTCAAGCTTTAATGACATTTGAATGTTTCATGCTTTGAATCAGTAAATTGGTTGGTTGGGTCTTGATTGTTTTCATCTGTAGTGGGATTACTGTGACTCTTTCCACTGAATTTTATGATTTTTTTTTCCATTTTCCCATGTTTGATTCCAGTTCCTTTTAAGGTGCTTTCTCTTTGGAGTTTGGAGTAGCTTTAACATTTTTGTAGTCATGGTTGGCATTAACAACATTGAGATATTTGGTTTTGTATTGACCACTTTAGCGCTTACAGCATATTGATAGATGGGTACATTCTGTAACCATATGTAGAAAAAAATTATTTCTAAGGCTCAGGCGAAAGCATTATCTTAAAAATCATCAACATGTCAGTGTAGAATAACATATTTTGATTGTGAATAACCATTAACCAGCCACAGATGGGACTGGTGGATAAAACATTGAATATGTGAGGGAAAGTGTTTTTAGCTTAATACTAGACTCAGCGATCCTTAAATTTTGAGTAAATTTCGAGTAAATTTCTATTTAATAAAGCATGGCTCCCTCGCTGTCAGTGCTTTGTTTGATTGAAATGACTTGTGATAGTGATTCACAGTCATTTGAGGTATCATAGGATTTGAAGGTTTCAAGAGAAGAAGTTGTTTGCATACCATCTGCCACCTTTTAGACAAGTGGAATTTCTGCATTTTTGCAACAATGAGCTTTGTTTTCCGAGGGACTAGAGGAGATATTGAGAGTGGGTTTTCAGGATTTATTCCTGAACGTCCTGCTGTGGTATGTTCGCTTATCCATGTCTATACATTTGACCTGTTGGATAGCCAGATTGTCTTATACTGTATACTGGGGGTTGATCTATCATCATGCCTTTTTTTTTTTTTTTTTTCCAGCGTATACATGCAGCTCGACCAGTTAATTCCAATTCACTCGCCTTTCTTGTTACAGGTAATGTTTCTAGTTCCACATTTTTTCTACTTTTCTTCTATTGCATTTGTTAATTTTTGTCAATAATCATTCCTTATTGTATCTTTAACTTGCTTTTCTATCTATTCTTACCTGTTTGTTTTCAGCAGTTCTTTTGCTGTTCATGATTTTAAACTCTCACCAAATGTCGCCAAACTTTCTGGTATGTACTCAATACACATTCGCTGGGACTATGCTGGTCTATCTGTTAATACATGACTATCATGGAGGTATCCTCTGTGTCTGTGCATGCAGCTTTGGCTAGTAGTGGGTGTCTTTTTAATGGCTACAAGCCTGAGGATGTATGCAACTTGTCAACAACTTCAAGCTCAGGCCCGAGCTCATGCTGCAGCAGCTAGTGGTTTACTTGGTCACACTGAGTTGCGTTTGCGCATGCCACCATCAATCGCTTTTGCTACAAGAGGACGCTTACAAGGACTAAGGCTCCAACTTGCCCTTCTTGACCGAGAATTTGATGACTTAGGTATGGTGCTTTTTCAAAATTCAGTCATAAGATTCCATGGTTTGGTTTAACATGCATTGACAGATATGCAATGAGAGTTTTACTTGTTTTTAGTTTGATTTTATGAAGATTAATACTTCTTTTCTTTCTGCTCCAGATTATGACACTCTGAGAGCATTGGATTCCGATAACACTCCCACAACTCATTCAATGAGTGAGGAAGAGATAAATGCCTTACCCGTGCACAATTACAAGGTCCCTGGCCCAGAGAGGTATGCATACATACTTCTGTTTAGGTAGTAGGGATTTTACCACTTATAACTTGCTTTGGTTGTGAACAAGCAAGCAGAGCTTTCTTTTTTTTTTTTTACCAAATTCGTAGTTGCATCAATTGATCTTCCTTGTTATTTCTAACAGTGCTGGATCATCACTGCAGCAGGCATCATCTTCATCAGCCCCAGTTGAGGTATCAGTTAGTAATTTTAATTTTAGTGTTTTATAATCAAATAGAAAATAATGGTGATTGCAGACCACTTTCAAGCAATTCCTTCTGCAGTTGATCATGCTATTTTCAAGTTGTAATAATTCTTTCATGAAGCTTTATATGTTTTAAAGAAGATATTGGTAACATAACAAGTCATTGAGTACATCTCATCTTCAAAGTTGACATAATCAGAGAGCGCATTAAAGTTTTGAAGACAAATTTTTCTGTCTCTGCATCTTTCTGAATCATTTCATATGACTGTTTCATGGATGGTTTTTGTAGTCTAAGTCACAAATATATATGTTGCAGCCAAAGCAAGATTCTAGGAAGGCTGATGGGAGTATGAAGGCTTCAGAAGATGAACTAACTTGTACTATTTGTTTGGATCAAGTTAACAGGGGGGAGCTTGTTCGGAGCTTACCATGTTTGCATCAGGTTCTATTTTTACAGTCTACTCATGTTTTCCTCTAATGATTTTATGGTGTTCTGTTAATTTATCATACTGTTTTCTGTTCCCCCTATTTCTTCTATCTTCATCTTCCATTTGAAATGAATTGCGGTAACCAACATCTCACATCAATAGTTTAGTATTGAGTGTTTTTAGTAAATTGGAGCCTATGACCTGACAACAATTTAAGCTAGCGCTTTTTTTGAAATAGGCGCAAGGCTTTACAAGCCTCTGAATTTGTAAATGAAGAGTGATTATATGTTGTTGAACATCAAATGCTAGAAATTTTGTATGATATGCAACTTTTCCATCTCTTAGTAGTGTAACGGTATAAGTGTTTCCTCCAACCTTTCCATTTGAACTGCTTTCCTTATTAGTTTCTCATGCTATCTTCATAAACATTTTAAACTGCAAAATTATTACTAATTTCGTTCAATTTTTTTCTAATGGGTGTGACTCAGAAAATATGCTTATTCTTAAAATTTTCACTTACAAGCAGCTGTGAATTCCTGATTTGTTGAAAGAATAGAACGTCTTATCTTCCTATCTCAAATGAATGACCTTTTACTATTATCATTCTAAAGTCTGTGGTTGACTTTTCTTTTTCATTATTTTGCCAAACATTTCTGAATTCTTGATGAATCTTGATTCTTGTTTGTGTACTGACATCCTCGTGCTCTTGTGCTTAATCCTTCGTTGCGATGCTAATAAAATCCTAAATCCAAACCTCTTGTATTATACCAAATTGTAAATGGTGGTGATCTTGATGCCATTTGTATTATATGATATCTGATATATTAAAAACATTCTCCTCTTGCAGTTTCATGCCAGCTGTATTGATCCGTGGCTGCGGCAACAGGGCACGTGTCCTGTATGTAAGTTCACGATGGGTTCAGGATGGCAGGAAAACAGGGAGAGTGAGTCAGATGATTCAGACATGGTTTAACTTGACTCCCCAAGTGATGCAATCTGTATATGCATTAAAGTTTATCCAACATGTTTTTAGTTACATACAAATAACGTTTTCTGGGTGTGTCTTTTAAATATCCTCTAGGATCGGTCTGTTACCTATTTTGGGCTTCATGAAAGAAAATGAGGGTCTATGTTGATCATGCTTAGCCCTGTAACTAAAAAATTCCACCATGATCTAATCTAATATACTTTGTGTGAGTTCATCAGTTCCTTTTGGATAGATTTGTAGCTTTATTTTCCTTTTTGATTCCATCCAACACAGATCTTTATTCTACTTCTATGTGAATTCCCTTCTCCTATCTTAGTGCAGGAATTCTGGTTATGTTGGTGGAAGATCTATCTAGCCCATTATCTCACCACATATGACATATTCTTATGGCAATTCCATTGACAAACATAAGGACAGAATTCTTCAATGTACAAAATCTAGGACGTTACCATTTTGGGACAGTTTATTAACATATTGGATAAAAGTGAGAGCCGCAATAATTGCAAAAACAGAATATTATTCTGAAGGATTGGTCATAAGTAACCTAACAATTCTACTTCAAGTTTCCTGCTACTTAAAATGTCTCAAAACTATGCATATTCCTATCACCTTTCAATCCCTAAAGTTTTCTATGTTTTTATCAATGCTGGAAAAACTAGACTAGAAAAGGGAACATGCACATGCTCTGGAGCAAGTAGAGCTACAACTACAAACGGTATCCTAGAAGAATTGCAGTTGGTGCAACCAAAGTATGATTAATAAAACTATTTTCACTAAACCCTTTTAGCCATAGACCGAATAGACTCTAACTAAATCTGGTTTTCCCTTGATGATTAAGCTTTGAGTGATTGGTTTGGTTTACAATAAGAACTAGCTAGGCAGACACCCCTAATCATTTCTATTGTTGCTTGGAAGGAAGGTGGGTCAAAAGTCCTTCTCTTCGCCTAGCTTTCAGACTCCTCCAGGGGTTTCTATTTGGTTGAGAAAGCTATCATCATCAACCAAATTTGCATGTTCCAATGAGTCTTTCATGAAAATGATCATCATCATGAACTTAAATTTCAATTCACTGGTTGATTGGCTAGCTATTGGAAGATGCTAACTCTTTTGATTTGTCTTGATTACCAAGATTTAACGGTTAGACTAGACCTCCAAATATAGCTAGCAGTAGCATGATAATGGATGGCATATATCATATATAAAGATGTATTTATTCTCATGGTCATATATATTTGGTCAAAGAGACAAGGGTCAAATGCACATTGGTTGGGATGTTTATTTCACTGTTTTCTTAAACAGTAATAAAACATATGAAGTAACATGATTATCCTTGAATATCTCTTTCAATGGCTCCGTTAATCTTAATAAATAATTTTCTTTTATTATCCCTAAAGCAATTTTTTTTTTTTATAGAAAAGAAATTGGATTGACATTTCAAATTTAGATATGTTGAATGTCTCTATTTAAAGATACTACATGGATCAACTCTATTAAACTTTGGATTCCTCTAAAGCAAATTTTGAAAGTTTGAAATCAGATTAGAAAAGGTGAAGGATGGCAGGACAAGACTGATCTTTGGGGACAAATTTTTGTTATGGAAATATTAATTTCTTGTAGTTTTACTTGTTTTCTTTATATGCATGTAATTTATGTTGGTTTTTGAGAAAGTGGTATGATGAAAGAATCTTCTTTTGTTCTCTCCCCATTGAAACAATTTCTTGAAATCTCTCTAGGAAAAAGGTACCACCAATTAGCCGTATTAAGGTTAGGAATGGTGAACATTTGTGTATCAAGATAAGTTTGAGGGGAATAACAAGGACAAAAGATTAATTAATTGACTTTAATGATACTCCACAGTGAAGAATTGGGCCAAGGTTTGGTAATTCTTTGCTTTCTCAAACCTGTAACATTTCATTACCTAATCAACCAAACATGGACACATGACAGTTCGCTCTGTCTCTATATAAACATACATATCCCTACAGGGCTTTTATGAATCACTCCAACTTCAAAGACTTAACCAATATTCTGTTTCCTACTTGTTTTAACTTGTCCAACAAAAACATGGGTACTTCAGCTCTTTTATCACCAGCAGTTCTGATGACCTTCCTTGCTGCTGTTGTCTGTCTCGTGGCCTATCCTGAGGTTGTCACTGCAAAGGAAGCAGGCATCACTAGGCACTACAAGTTCAACGTATGGATTGCATTGTTTACTTTAGATAACTTGTGAAGTGATGAAAGTAATACAGTCCTGATCAAGAACTCATCTACATTATTAATTTTCTTTTGCAGATAAAGCTGAAAAATATCACCCGATTGTGCCGTACTAAGAGCATTGTCACAGTTAATGGGGAGTTCCCTGGACCTCGTGTTATTGCCAGAGAGGGCGACCGCTTAGTCATTAAAGTAGTTAACCATGTTTCTAACAATATCAGCATTCACTGGTAAGAAGCCATTGGATTTCTTCGAGTAATAAGTGTTCTGTAAAATCGTATATGTTTTGATTTCCATGGTTATAACCCTTTTGAGAATGGCAAACTAATGTTGTCTACAGGCATGGAATTAGACAGCTTCGGAGTGGATGGGCAGATGGGCCTTCATATATAACACAATGCCCTATTCAAACTGGCCAATCTTATGTTTACAACTTCACCATTACTGGCCAAAGAGGAACTCTCTTCTGGCATGCTCACATTTCATGGCTTAGAGCAACTCTTTATGGACCACTTATCATCCTCCCTAAGAGCAATGAATCTTACCCCTTTGTCAAACCCTATAAAGAAGTCCCAATCTTGTTTGGTAATGTTATGCAAATCACCAAAATTTTCTCCATTATGCAAATTCTGATGTTCTTTGATACTGACTTTGCTTGTCAAACTACAGGAGAGTGGTTTAACGCTGATCCAGAGGCAGTCATCAATCAGTCTCTTCAGACAGGAGGTGGGCCAAATGTTTCTGATGCCTACACCCTTAATGGGCTTCCAGGCCCATTGTACAATTGTTCTGCCAAAGGTATGTCTCCCTTTTTGGTCATAAATTCTATGGCTCATTAAATTCACAGCAAAATCTAATTATACTGGATTTTGATTATGCATGTAATTTTACAGATACATATAAGCTGAAGGTAAAGCCTGGAAAGACATATCTTCTACGGCTGATCAATGCTGCACTCAATGATGAGCTTTTCTTCAGTATTGCAAATCACACTTTCACTGTTGTGGAAGCTGATGCAGCATATGTCAAGCCTTTTGTTACCAATATATTGGTGATAGCACCTGGACAAACCACCAATGTTCTCCTGAAAACCAAATCTCAAGCTCCTAATGCCACTTTTTTCATGTTAGCCAGACCATATTTCACTGGTATGGGTACCTTTGACAATACCACTGTAGCCGGTATTCTTGAATATCAAACACCTTCAAATTCTTCACCTTCCACCAGTTTGAAAAACCGTCCACTTCTTAAACCAGGCTTGCCTGCGATCAATGCTACCAATTTTGTTGCCAATTTTTCCAGCAAATTACGAAGTTTAGCCACCGCCAAGTTCCCTGCCAATGTCCCACAAAAAGTAGACAAAAAGTTTTTCTTCACAATTGGTCTTGGAAGCAATCCCTGCCCCAAAAATCAAACCTGTCAGGGACCTAATGGCACAAAATTTGCAGCTTCTATGAACAATTTCTCTTTTGCTCTCCCAAGAACTGCACTTCTGCAGTCCTACTTCTTTTCTCAATCTAGTGGGGTTTACACTGCTGATTTTCCAGCCTTCCCTCTTCATCCATTCAATTACACAGGTACTCCACCTAACAACACACGTGTAAGTAATGGCACTAAAGTTGTGGTGATACCATTCAATACAAGTGTGGAAGTAGTCCTCCAGGACACCAGTATCCTGGGTGCTGAGAGCCATCCTCTCCATCTCCATGGCTATAACTTCTATGTTGTTGGCCAGGGTTTTGGCAACTTTGATCCTAACAATGACCCTTCCAAGTTCAACCTGGTTGATCCTGTTGAAAGAAACACTGTTGGTGTGCCCTCTGGTGGTTGGGTTGCAATCCGTTTTCAAGCAGACAATCCTGGTGACAATTGAGATTATGCAATTTATTTTGAAAATATAGTATGAATATTCCTTTTACTGATATATATTTTTTTCATTAATTAATGATTCAGGAGTTTGGCTGATGCATTGTCACTTTGATATTCATCTGAGCTGGGGCTTAAGAATGGCATGGATAGTCTTGGATGGAAAGCTCCCTAACCAGAAGTTGCTTCCTCCACCGTCTGATCTTCCTCAGTGTTGACCTTTATCCCTTACTGGAACATGAAGCATGCCGCACATAACCTTAATTTCTCCATTTTTGTTCCCATTTTTGGGATGGTTTTCTTGTAACTTAAATAATGTCTGTGAGAAGCCTAAGCCAACATTGGCATCGATTGAACATGGTTCTTTGCTTGTTTACTCTGCTTGTCTCGGAGATCTTACTAGAGTCCTTCACCAAGAAAATGGTGGAGGAGGTTTTGTACTTGTACCACAGCCACAGTTCTTGTTGGAACAATAATAATTCAAATTTGATCTAATTAATCTCTCTTTAAATTGAAAATTTTATGAAAATACTAACTACTACTCCTATATCCTTTGTTTTATCATGAATTGTTCATTATCCTTGTCACTTAAGCAAATTTATAAGCACATTAATACAAATCTAATATATATATATAGTTTATTTTTTGTTTTTGAACATAAACATTGATCAAAATATCTATTGAAATTAATTACCCCGCTCAAAATAATTCAGGTCACAAAAGTAATGCACTTATTAATTATGATAACTTGAAACAAATTCAATATAACCTTTTAAGATTAATAAAAAAAATAAAATTTTAAAAAATAATGAAAAATTATAACTCTAAAATTTCTTTTTAAGATTTGGAAATGCAATAATAATAATAATATAAGCAAACCAAAAATTGCACCTTACCTTTGTATTCAAGGTAAGAATTTAGTGGTTGGTACCATAGCTTTAAAAAAATCATATTTAAATATTCCTCTAAAATATTCTATTTTTAAGGGGACTATTAATAGACATTAATTTATTTACTATCGGTTGAGATGAAGAAGTGAAACGGAACAAAAAAATTGGCAAAAAGGTTGCCATTGCAATGAAAATGGGACAGATTAGAGATTGATGGACTACTAGGTGGCGTAGGATGTAACTTGTTTGTTTGGTGCTTCTTGACCGACCACTGATCAAATAGGAAAGTGATCATCATCTTAATTTCATTACTAAGAATGATAGAACTTGGAAATTTTGGACTGTCATAATGGTTTATGTGACAGTAACTTATGATTCTGTATCTAATAAGACATGATTCTTTTGTTGATTTTGATGATGTTGATCATAATGTTTGAATCCAGACTTGAGGCAAAAGTTGATGTGTTGCCAACTGGCTATCCAAAAAAGAGCAGCGGTGGAATTATTAGTCCTTTATCCCTTCTTTTTTTGTGGACAAGAACATGCCAATTTTCACATCTTGTTCTTCTCCAAAATTTGAAGCTTTCTAACCTCATCTCAGGAATAATATATGGTGAAGTAGCTATTTTCTTATATTCCCATCACTTACATTCAGTCCTTGATTCCAATCGCCCTGCTTTGATGCTTGTTTTTCAGAATGCTGCCATAAGATTTGGTGTTCCTGCAAGTGGGAAAATTGAGCCTTACTACTGATTTCTTGTATTTCATCCTGCAGAAATACCTTACTAATTCCTTGAATTTTCTTAGACATAAGGATTCCAAGCAAATCCCATTGCCGGATTACTGTTGATCCTGCTGTACCCTACCTTACTTAGAAGGTATTTGGTCATAATGTATGCAACATGCAATTTCTTATTTTCTTACTAAATTAATGTATTTTGGTTTAGATAGAGAGGGTTTAATTCATTTCTTGACTTTAGATAATTTTGTTTTGGTTGGTAAAACTATGCCCATAATTGAAAGAATTTGGAATTTGTTAATTCTGTATTTGCATAGTTACATAGATCATAGTTAAAATCTTTGGTTTATTGAAAGGATTTGAGCCTTTTAAATTGGTTGAAATCTTGTTGATCATCACAGTCACTTATACTAGTCCTCTCCCTCGTAATCTTAACAGATAAAAGGCTCAGAAGTTCAAAGTACTGAAGTTAAATGACATATTACTGTCAGTTGCTTCCAACTCTGTCTATGGAGGTTCATTTACAGTAATAACTTTTGTTTTGAGCCCAGGTAGTTATAAAGACAGCCATATATACAAAATGCTGGCTCCAGTACTAATTGCTGAACCAGTGTATTTGTATTACTGAAAATGAAGTTGCTGCAACAGTGCAGGGAAGTCAAAAACAAGAGGAAAAATATTATACTATGTTATCAGACAAACATTGCCCTAGACGGACAAGGTGGAATGAGAAAATGGTTTGCCAATTTCCATGTGAAATTAAGCTTTGAGGAGCTTCATCCATTCATCTTGCTATTTCCATACTGTAATTAGAACTTGAACACAACTTACAAAATTTATCTGTCAATAATTGTACTGAGATCCCTTTGTTTTGAAAGTAATAACAGAGTTGTTAAAACGTAGACTGTCAAGATATTTGAGCTAAAATGCTACTATTTGGTGAAGGCTGGAACTGACTGATGCTAATTGACTATGGTACATGTACCTCAGACACAATTCTTGGTTTAAGTGTGTTTTGAGTTTAAAATGATTTTTCCTTGTATTTTGTTTCCTCGCACATGGAAAACTTTGCAGTCAGGATGTACTACTCCTTCCAATGAAGTGTTGAAGAAATGTTTTTCACTGATTCTCATGTTTGTCATTCATCATTTACTGCTATCCCAAGTAGAAGTTCTTAGCATTAGCTTGGGCTGAAAAGAAAGATCTTACTAGGTAAGTTTTAGCACATCAGAAAACAGTTTCAGGGCTGACTTGTTGAGTTGAAAGATGAAAAAATTAAGATAAGTGGGGGAGAAGTGAAAGGGAAAGAGGCAGACCTTATTTATGGAATAATAATCCAAGTTTTGCCTTCCACTGTTAACAGAAAATTCATTTCCTACCACTTTTTCTAAAATGGGAAAAGGGTGGCTTTCATTCCCAATGAAGATCCAAAAGCCAATGATGTCATATTATTATATTGGCAGCTGCAACAGCTGAAAGGAATCTCTCTGTCATCAATAAATACACAAAAAAGAAGAAAATAGGAACAAAATAACGAACCAAAAGCCACTCTAAAAGGAAAATCAAATTTAAGAGGACCTCCTATTTTGAGATCTGCTTTGATTAATATATCAAGGGGAAAACAAAAAGAAATCACAGGGTGGAAAGGGAGGAAGAAAAAGGGGTCTTTGACAGAAACCTATTTGTTAATATAGTCTTTTCTTACAACTATAAAACTTGTTGCTCTCTCATTTATAATTACAAACTGAACTGAACTAATTAAAAATGAAGGTAAGCAAGAAAAAGTCTGTGACATTTATATGTTCTTGATCCAATGGATATGAAATCCATGAGTTCAAGACAAACAAAATCCAAGAACCATCCTGCACAAACAAGTGGAGAAATGAACCTTAATTCCCTGATGATCTATATATGGTCATCTCCATCTTTTTTCCCTCAAGAATCTCCATGCTTATGCCAGCAAACAAGCATGGCAACACAGCGCCTCATAATGTAAAATCTTGCCTTCTGTTCCTTGGCCAAGCTACTACATTTACGCGAAATGGATGAGCTCTTTTGCGAAAAGCTTCGTGGTAACGGACATTTAGATGATGAAGAAGAAGAAGTAGAACATGGGTTCTTCTGTGAAGAACTCCTAAGAAGAGGAGACTTGGAAGAAATGCTCTTCGTTGAAAAACTCCTTGTAAGAGAAAACTTTGAAGAACTTGAACAATGGATACCTGAAGCTTCCTTCTTTGATATTTTCCACTTCTCATCCATGGAATAAGCTTGGAAGCTGCAACACTAGCAATAATAGATAGACAGTTCTCAGAGCTTGATCTCTTCACTTAACCTGATAACCTCTTTGTCTGCGCGTGCAAGAGATGAACATAGAAAATTAAAGAGAAGTTTAGAAGGAGATGTGACTGAGAAGGATTCTCAGGGTTGTAGACAATAGTGGGGCTATATGTTTCTTATATATAGAGAGAAGTAGGACCTCATGTTAATTTGATTTGATCAATAGTTATTTAGCCTTTAAAATGTCAATTTCTATACTCTCCTTAGGACTAATGGCAGATTTTTAAAATCTTTGGTACTTCTCTCTTAGACCTTAGGACTGATTTGTATGGTTATTATGTGAGTTTTGCATGTTATACTTACCGTTGTTGCTGTCGTGGCAAGATACCATTGGTCAGTTGTCTGAAGATTTTGGAGGTCCTCATTCTTTCTGATATATAAGATTTTGCCTGATTTTTGAATCTCCTCACTCTTGGAGATCCATCATTTATTTTTGTATACACCATTGCCGTACAGGGCTCCATAATAATGTCAGTATTTTAAGTTTATACCACAAAAAACACACACATGAGAGTGATAGAGAAAGGAAAAAGGGAAGGGAAGGGGGGGTCATGGTGTTGTTAGCTGGTTCTTGTGATATGGATTGTGTCCGTTGTTCTACAAAAAGACAGGGTTAGGTTTAAAAATTCAAATAATTTTTGCAGTTTGATGAATGGAACACACACTTATCACAGTGACATTCTGCTACTTGATGGAGTCCCACAAACCATAAATGGGGCCGTTTGGTCTTCTCTCCACAACTTCATGTTTGAGGTCACATTTCAAAACATATATCTTCCCTTCTGATAGTTGCAGCACATCCTTCCAAGCTACACCGATCACATTTTTATGCCATTGCCAAAAATTACTCTCTTCAACAAGTTTTCCTAGGAGACCCCATAATTATTATGTCCTTGCTGCTTTTATGGTTCACTGTCTAAATTATTTACTTGTGAAGGATGTAAAATGAATTCTAACTCTACAAATTCTCAATTGAATTGAAATCTGTAAGCAGAACAATTACTGTAGTGAAGCAGAGAATCTCTTGCAACCTAACTTTTCTGTTCTGATTTCATAGTATGATCTAATAGATATGGTCATTCTCCATCCAAAATGTTGGGTAAAGCAAAGAGGCTTTATCCCTTCATTTTTATTTCCCTAATGTGTAGGCATGATTACAAGAGGATGTCAATCCATGAACACAGTCTGTTAATTTTAGTGTAAAATATTGCTTCATTTTCATTTCATGGCTTCAAAGCAAAATATTGTTTTTCTTCTTTCCTCCAAAAAGCATATAAATTTGCACCCGAACATTTGACTCATTTGGTTGATGCATGATCTCTTGCTCAAAAAATAAGGTTCGAAATCCTTCTTTTCCAGAAAAAAAATCTAGTTCTCACACTTTTTTCCTTTCATAGGATTCTTCCATCGGTTTGGATCAATAGATATTTTAATGTAAAATGGTTCTGTATTACGTCTGATAAATATGTCATACTGATCCTCCATCAATGATAAAAACTTTATGTTTTTTCAACTTGAAATCTTGATCAGAAACACTAGTTATTTGTAGCTTTCACTGTACTATAGGATTATAATAGCTAAATTAAAAGCATAAAATTATCTATGGGAATTAGGATTCACATGCACATGCAACCCTTTGGATCAACAAACAGAAGCTTGAAATTTTCACATAAAAAATTATTATTCCTTCAATAGACAAACACAGCTTCATATTAAAATATTTCACCAGGGTGCCCTGCTGAACTCACCATGTGATGAAATTGATTTGTGCAATAATGCATCTTCTGTTATGGGGCAACCTACAAGGATTTTCAATTGATTTCTGCACTTTACTATTTATGATAATTATATTGTATAACGCTATATAGTTTGAGATAAAAGGGATTTAAATTTTGCTTGCTTAAGTCTCATTCTTTTCAGATTTAATTTAAACTTGACATTGTTTTCAGTGTAATAAATGGGGAATCTGAAGAACAACATATTTTGTTGATGAGACAAGTTGACTAGTCAATGTTTTTACAATGCAGATATATGTAATAAGGTCTTTGGTTTCACATGTTCTCAAACCTATGTTGGTTTATGATATCTTTCTCTTTTAAGATAAGAAAACTTCAGACATTTTAGTGGAAAATTAGATGTTTTAAGGGAAAGAATAAAGAGAATGCTTTCGTTTTGTTCTAAACCTTATTATAGCCTTAAGATCTAAGAACATTTGATTAACGGATAAATAACTTCAGAAATTGTTTTTATTTAAAAAATAGAGAAAATGTATCTAATTTCTTTGAATTATCTAAACACAAACTTACTTCAAGATTTTTGTAATTTATAAAGGAAAATGTAATTAGTGCTTATGATACTTGTTAAGATGATATTTTTTAAAAAAAATTGTTATTAATTTTTTTTTTTTGAATTTTGTGAAAAATGAAAAATCTAAAGTAATAATTTAATTCTATTACTACACTCTAAAGAGGCAAAGATCCTATAACTTGGGTTTTTCCTTCTCTTTGCTTTACCTTTCCTTTTTTCAATAAGGAACTTAATTATATTTATAGGAAAAACAGAAACTGTAGATTTGATTGGTCAAACATATTGGAAGGATGGGTCAAAATCAATCACATGGTGTGTTGTGGCTGCAATAGAAAGCATCTTCTATACCTTCTTTTTTAGGGTTTAGCGAAGTTTTTTCTTTTTTTTTTGTTTCTTTAATGTCTTAATGATCATGTGGGCTTGAGAATATCAGCAATTGGGAGTCCCACATGGAAACATGTTAGCTGCACAAGCATGGGCAGAAGAAAGTCTGGTATTACCCTTCAGAAAATTTTTATTTATCTTTTAAAGGAAAAAGAAAAACATAATGGGGCCCCTTCGTACCACAACTTGAATTAAAAACAGGTCAAACGTCAAAGAAATTTATGTCCATAGCCTCCATTGATATAAATCCATGAAAATTCAGAGAAAGAGACTTTTCACATTTTCACATTGTTTGTTCACTGTCTATTTTCATTACCTAAAAATATTAATTGAAACACCATGATCCTGCTGACTTTAGATTTTGTCCATTTGTTCTTATTACTATTCTTGTTGACTGCACTTTTGCAAGCATTAGACATATAAATTACAGGGAAATTCAGGTCTGAGAATGACAATTCATTTTTGTTTCCTTTTGAAATTTGTTGAAACTTACATGGTAGTATGAATTTACCTCAGAATCAATCCAGCTCTAGAGCAGAAGGTTGGGTTCCAGAAATAATTGTTTGGGAGTTTAAGTCCACAATGTTAATGGTTTTGGGCCAAAATTTCATCCAATATAAAAATGCCATTCCGGATAAACTGGTCAGAAACACTACTTAATATTTCATGCAGTGCCAATTCCACACATAAAGGAATTGATAGTATAAAACTTTTCTAACTTCACCAATGTCTTGCTGCTTGCCAACTGGATTTTGCTTTCCAATAATCTCCTGGATGACTCTTGACAGACCTGGAAATATATACGTGTGCTTATACTAGCTAGGTAGTGAAAACATAGAAAGGAATGTGGGTGAATCATATCAGAACCATGATTCTGATTGATTCATGGTATCTCTGCAAACTTCCTTATAATTTGCCATAAGCTAGAGAATGAATTAGATGTACTGTCTTATGTGAAAGCCTTCTAGCTAGTTCTAGCAGGCCAGTACAATGTACTATATATTATTCTTAGAACCTTAATTTTACTAAATAGCTGAAATCTGAACCAACAACATGACGATTATCACATTTCAAGTTGTTCCAATTGACTGAACTATGAGATTAGCATGCATGTTAAAAGCTCACAGTTATATTAGCACTTAGAAGTGCATTTGCATGAGTGTATATATATGCATGCATATCATGTCTCTTATTAAGTAAAGTGACTTATGAGTACTGTATTTTGATCTCCTCTTCAGCTTGTTTTAATATTTCTTTTTGATGATTAGATTTGGTCCTATGGGGAGAGAAGATATAGATGTTTCATGTGGTGTCAAAATTTATATATAATATCTTCTTAACTACTATTTACATGATAAGAAAAGGAAAATTCGTATTTGCAAATTGTTTGCTTTTTTTTTCTCATAATGTTTAATGTGGCATGTTTCTAGACGAGGTTAGGCTATCAGCAATATTATTTGACTTGACTGTCAGCATTGACTGTCAGCAACACCAAGATGCCTGTTGCCTGTTGGTTCAACCTACACATTCAGCTAATAGGGTCAGCTTTCTCTATCAAGAAGGCTTATGAATAAAAACAATTGCTATATTACATCTTCAACATGGGCCCCTTCTGCAAATTGCAAGCATATTTAGAAACTTTTATCAATGCTAGCTTATATCCACACACTTACCTGTCATACAATGAGGACTGGATATCCGCCATTTACCTGCTGCCGTCAAGCTAGAAACAACATTTAGAGATCACTGACTGCTCACAGGATAGAAACCTTAACTGAAAAACCAAACATGCAGAAAACTAAAAGCTAGAAAAACCAGTGAATCTAATGCTAAAACACATAGGATTGAATTAATTGAGCTTTCCATAACATGCATAAATAAAAAAGCATTTGTTCAAATTAATTATCCAAGTACTCTTTGTTGCCAAATAATATTGTTCATTCTCCCCTTATACTCACTGTAACTTTTCAAGATAGAATAGAGAATTCCTGTTTCCTGCTTTAATTTGTTGTTTAAAACAAAAGTCATCATCAACATTGCAGTAGGAAGCTGAAATATTTCCAGGTTCTAGCTACAAAAGTGGTTACACACACATATAATATATATATACACACAGCACACACATATATATGCTTAATTTGCAAAAACCAGCTAAGTAATATTTCAGCCTCTTGCTATGATTAGAAATCGTATTATATATCCTTATTGATGTTTATTTGCATGAAGATATATATAACTAGGCAGCAGCAATATATTGACATTTTCAGATGATACCAACCTTCCAAGAGAGCTTATGACAGACTAGCTATATCCACTTTGTGGAAGCAAGAATTTTATTTTATGATAAAATAGATTCAATACATAGTTATTATATATAGGATTCCAGACGAGAGAATTAGTTAAAGTTATATTATATATAGGATTCCAGATCAGAGAATCAGTCAAAATTATACTGCAGAGAATAAGAGCTGATACAGGTTTTCAACTTCAACATAAATTCTTGAATTTGTTAACTGAAAAGGTAGAATTTCTAAGTTTTCAGTTTCAAAGTAATCTACAAATGCATTCTTGTATATGAAGTAAAATTAAAAACTTCATACTGAAATATATATACCAACCTGAGGAAGGATATTCCTTAGAAAAAACCACAAGAGGACCCAAAAACTTTTTCATGCACTAGAATTTTAACATTCCTGAAGCGAAAAGTTGCAATAGATTGCAGCTGGCTAAAAGCAAAAATGGGTTTGTCAAGATCTTCAAGTTGGTGACATTCCTGGCTCTTCATATATTAAAAAACCCCTCCTGCACAGAGTCTTCATGTTGTGGAATGTCCTGAACGTTTCAGCTGTCTAAGGTCGGGGATATCCATCTTTTAACATTAAAATATATATATTTTCCCAATTTATTTTATAAAGTAAATAGTTAACTTCTTCTTAAAACTAAAATTAAAAAAAAAAAAAAAAACCCTGATTGGCATAAGAATTAAGAGGGTAGCTTCAGTCGACTAAGGGCTCTCCCTGTCAGCACCAGCCAGCTTAGAAGTCACCTGTTTTAGCAAAATCCAATAAGCAACCAATCCAATATTAAAGAGAATCAAGGGCATGATTAGAATCAGTCAAAAGATGATAAATGTTAAAGAGAAATTATATATTACCTTTAGCATTTTTTTTTCTTCCAAATGGCATCTGTAACAGGATTTTCACCTTGATCAAACTGGGAATAATCTCCAATCCCTTTATTTGATATAGAAAAGTGAGAGTAGCCAATATGTTTGTTGATGCAGCATCATCAAGATTCCCATTTGAAAGGAAACTTTCGAGGAAAGGAAGTGATTTGGGTACCACTAATCCACTATACCACCACCTGGCCTCCAAAGAAGCCCTTACTAGAGTTTGTGAATCTTGATGATGCCGCATCTGCAAACACTGACTGATACTGGTCTTGATGAGTTGATGAGATCTCCCCATGCAAAATGCAAATAAATGGAGATAAAACCCTAACCCTTTAAAGCAGAAAACAATCACCTAGTAAAAGCAGTGCCACTGATGAAAACCAAGCAAGGAAACAGGTAAGGCAAACTACAAAACCCACCCCAACAAATCATAATTATATGCAACTGCATAATCAAGAAAGGCACACCCAAAGGTAAAATTAAGAATAAAGAAAAAAAAAGGAAGAAAAAAGAGGAAAGAAGGAAAAGTATAACCTAGCCATCTAGGCTAGGTTGACTACATATCAAATCTAATCACAAAATCCTTAGACTTCCATTGAACAAAAGAAACTAGCTAGAAAAGAAATGATGCTGATCTAGCGTAATAATAACAATACCACCATCAAAGTATAGCAAGGAAATATATATACATAACAAAAACCCTGAGCCTGAAACGAGTTGTGAGAAAGTCATGGGAAGAAGAAGGTATATATAGAAAGAGGAAAGTGAGGGATTATTGGTTGAAGTAAGTGAGAGATAGGCAGGAATAGAGTTCTATGAAATCAGGTTGCTTTATCCACTGTAATCTTTTTGTACCAGAATAACAATCCTTGGATGAAGGGAGTTCACACCTATCCCACTTACAAATACAGGTGTCCAATGGAGAACTGTTTTTGTTAAGATCTAGTGATCTACGAAAAGATAATGATAATAAATTAAGCATTAATGAGAGAATAAAATAATGATTGATGATTCCATGTGCACAAATTAAAGCCCAACACTCTGCTCTTTATGCCCTCATATTAATCCTTTCATGTGGATTGTTATGAGGGGAATTACTTTGTCAGGGATCCCAAGTCCCATATTTCAAAGGGCTGCCTTCGCTGGGGCCGGGATTCTTGCGTACTTCAGCCAATACCTAGCTAGCTTTCTATATTGCATCCACCCACACGCTAAAATTAAGTGAGCGTTTGAATGAAAGATTTTAAGGAAAGATTTTATTTATAGAGAAATTTTTAAAATTTTAAACAGAATAATTTTATTTAGTAAAATAAAAAGAAAATTTTCTTTCAAATTCCACCACTTTAGGTAACTTTTGTTTTTAAATTTGAATGAAAAATTTTAAGTAACTTTTGTTTTCTTTCATTTAATTACAAAAACTCATTATAATTTTTTTTTAATTTTTCATGTTATTAATAATACCTATAAACTTTTTATAAATATAATGACATCTATATTTCATACTTTTTTTATTTCTATCTAATAATATCATTACTTATATATTATAATTATTTTTATCTCATCAAATTCTAATATTTAAAATTTCATAACAACACAATTACAAATTCTGTTATTTTGAATTGATGCATTTCAAAATGTTAACATTCTCAAATTTTTTAAAATTTCAAAAATTTTCATCTAAATGTATGCTAAAAGTTTAGGCACACCTAAAACTTTTTACCTTTTTTTTTTAATATTTGAGACTATTAGAATTTTGTTACTTAATAACTCAAGATTATGAATTTATATGAAATTAAAAGTTCATAACCAATTTGGACACTTTGTCTCCACAAGTTTAGAGAATTTTCAAATTGATCATAATTTGATGCAATTATAAAAATCAAAGTAAAGAGTACGGATTCAAATTATAAACTATTTTTTAAGCAAAATATATGTACTAGAAGTTGAGAATGGATTGGGAGGACCACTTGCCATATCTCACTTTAGTGGTATCATAATCGATGGATAAAATCATAATGATCGTTGCCCACTTTTTGGTTGCTAATTATGTGATTTGTTCATGGTTTTGGCTCTGCTGTCTATCATCTGATGGCAGCATAATATTATAACTAATTGTTTTTCTCAGCTTCAAAACTCCATTGTATGATACAAGAGAACATGGGCCAATGATTGGAAATTAAACATGGCAATTTAAGGTACACAAATAAAAAATAAATAAAAATGACATGACTTAAAATTTAAAAAAATATATTTAATATATTGACACGAATTATAATATGATCATTTTAAAAAATATGTCACGAATCGTTATTTTTGTTACAGATGATGACAGATAGTTTTTGAAACCATTAAAAAATAAATTATTCATATGTGAATGAAAATCATATGAAATAGAGTATTACTATACTCATGTCATGTTTAACTGTCTCATCCCAACCTTAATTTCAAGGCTGCTAACAAGAATATGACAGAAAGGGCATCAAGTCTGAAAAAGTTAAACTCTGATTAATGTTTGCATTCCTTAATCAGGGGGCAAGTGGCATACCATAAGTCATAACATTTGTTTAATTTAGTACTAATCTCTCTCTAATAATGATTGTAATTAGCAGTTAATTTGACAGCACAACGTGTGCTCTACGTGTAAAGGCGACGAGACAATGCAAAGTGACTTGCTTTTTATAATTTGAGTTATAAAGATTATTTTTAATATTTTTGTAGAATATTCTTCTTTAAACTAATCAGTTTAGACGGCGTAATGTGAGGGAATTAAAGTTAAACATGTTTTGATTGGCCAAAAAAAAAAGTTAGACATGTTTTTATAGACTTCGTTTTTTTAATGTCCTAAAATGATTTCTTAATTATTTTTAAATTTATATTAGATAATATTAAACATAAAAAATCGAAACTTTTTTTTAATATGACAAAATTTTATATAATTACCTTTAAAAAATGAAATTTAATAAATTTTTAAATTCAAATTATAATAATTCAATAATTTTTTTTATCTTTATATTACGAATTTATTTTTCGTAAAAATGAAAAAAAATAGAACCAAAGAGTACATGTGCTTTTGAGATTAGGTGACATATATATTTAGAAACAAATACTATATTATATTTAATAGTGGGATGACCGCTTCGATGAAAAAAAAAAAGAATTAGTGACGCACTTGATTCTGCTGTGGGACTTAAAAATAATGTTAAATTAGTTGCGCCGTTTAGGGGAATCATAAACCAATCTTAAATCTTCAAAATAATGATAAACAAGTTAATATCTCAACAGCATATGGTATAACCTGGTATTTTTTAAAGATGTCTTGAAATCGCACTACAAGATAGAACATATGCGACTGAATATTTTCGTCGGGAAAAGTGCATTAATACTGACAGAATTGATGAAAAAAGATTGTATCTCTGCCATGACATTCTAGATTAATTACTGATGGAATTTATTAATGGAAATGATTTTGACAGAAGAAAATAGACAACATAGTTCTTCTTATGCTTAATTTTTCAAAGAAAATTTCCCTCGAAAATCATCTGGTTGCAAAGTTTTTCGATGGAAATTTCGATGACTTCCTATGGTAATTTGGTCATGAAATTTTCAATGAAAAAAAGGGTTTTTGTTAATTTTAAATAAAAGTACAAACGGACTTGCCACGTCAAAAATTTCGTGAGTAATAATCTTTTTGAAGAAATTTTATCGGTAAAACTTTGTTGTGCAAAAAAAAAAAAATGAAAGTTCTATATTGCTGAATATTTTTATGGATTTTTATTAATGTTGACGGAATTTTGTCATTTCCGATCAAATATATTATAAAATTTGAACAAAATTTTACGGCCAAAATAATTTTTTGACGAAATTAATTCTGCTTCGATAATAATGTCTTCGACAATTTTCTAAAAAATTAATTAAATTTAATATATATAAAAATTGACTACCAAATAATTTTAAGTATTATGGATGAATATTTTCACCATAAAAGTACTCGCATTATCCTTTATTTTACGAAAATTTGTCACAAATTTCAGTTTTCGACATAAAAAAAAAAACAATTATTTTCAAAGAAAACTTTTGTCAAAAAGAGACTCTCCTGTTATGCCACGTAGTCCGAGATTCGAGGGTTCCACCATATATTGTCTTAATAGCGAGGGAAACATCTTTGAAACCATGATTTACATTCAAATTTCACTAAGTACAATATAAATTTGTTGTATTTATTAAAACTCTTTAATTAGCCTTAATTTATAATTATGCTTTACTATTAAATCTGATGAGTTATGTATTTATATAATATAAAATATTAAAATTTATATATTTATATTATATTTTATACAAAAATTATATATCATATAAATATAAAAATATAAAATATAATTTTTTAATTTTATTAAATATATAATAATTATTAAAATTTTAAATTATATTATTTTCATGTTTCATATCTATATTCTATCGTATCGAATCTTATATTTGTATCATATTTTTGTACTAATTTATATTTATTTTTCGTCAGGTGTCATTTGCAAAATCCAAGTTAATGGATCAAACAAGAACTATTTGGCCCTTTTGAAATGTATCAACAAATTGGGTTATAAACGGGCTTGTATGATCAAATCAATCCAAAAACAAAGCCCAATTATAAATAAGTTTTTGCTTAGGAAAGCAATTCGACAGTTTTGAATATAAAAATAAAAGCAAACTAAAATAGATTTGATAGATATAGATGTTAGATTACATCGAAGAAGTTAGAGAGGTTACGAAATGAATATTTTTGGTTTTGTTAATCAACAAAAACGAACAAAACAAAAGTACTCTCCCATTAACAAAAGCTAGTACTTAGCTTATTAAGCGCAGACTTGCCTTCTAGTTCCCATTGAGAAAAGCATCTCAAGATCAGGCGATTGAAAATACCCGTTCTTCGGCGGATCCCTTCTTTTCCCAAACGAAAACGGTTTCTTCTTCAGCGCGGGCGGCGGACACGCTTTCGCAGCCGGTATCCGACACTCCCGACGTGTCGGGGTCGACCAACCTTCTTGCTCTTCTTGCATCACTGTCACAAAGGACGCATTCACGTCCTCGTACGACACCGTTTTTCCCTGCTTTAAAAATGGTGGCTTTAAGAATTCGAAGCGAATTTAAAGGTAGCTTTGTACGTGGAATATGTTGGGTGGTTCTGGAAGTAGCCAGTGGGGTGATTTTGTGGACGTGATGGTTACAAATAAGAGGGTGGGGAATCTACGTGTCACGTAATGGTGGCACTTTGTCTACGTGGAAAGGCACGTGGCGCGTTCTCGAGAAGGGTCTAGTTGCTGTAGTTTAAAACATGGCGCCAAACCTTGGTCGGTTCAAGCGCGGGAGCTTCTACGTACCACTAGTTTGAAATCACTTGAACATTTTCTTTATTGAAATGTTAAATTTGAATATTGGCCACAAGTTATTTTCTAAAGTATATATTATTTTGTTCTTTTTTTGTTTTTAATTTGATTTTTTTTTTTAAGTCGGTAGAGATAAAGAATAGGACTGGTGTCAGGTTGGATCCCACGAGCTAATATTAGATGCTTTCCGAATGAATTTGGGTCCTGTAGTGCAATTTCTTTGGAATATCTAAAGATTTAATTCACAATAAAATGCAAACATCTAGCTTAAAAAGCTGTCAATTCGCTTTAAATCTTGCTTTTCTTCAAATTAAAAAAAAATTATTTTGAAATTAATTTTTAAATTTTAATCTAATCATAAGTTTTGACTATAATTTTTAATCTTAACATCAATAAAAAAAATTAAGCATTTTCTTGATTTAATGTATCAATGAATCGACTTGTATTTTTGGTAGGCACAGATTCAAGTTGTTAAGTAAGGCCTTAGGCTTCGGTGCTTTCAGGCCAAGGGTTCAAAATTATAGTCCAGCTTCCTTGTCCTACCGTCTTGAAAAGACGGTACGCTACGCTGCTGGATAGTAAAAGTAACATATATTGTCATATTTACTTTATAATAAGAATTATAGCTTTAATGATATTATCCATTTCTTACAGCACAATCGGATTTTTGCATCTATGTCTGGAATCAAAAGCATCCAATGTGTTTATTTTTATATGCATAAGAAAAAAAATTTTTTTTTCTAGAGATAAACATGGAGCTCTCATATGCTTAACATTTTTTATAAAGGCCCATGTTTCCTTTTAGACTCGACATGTTTACAATTTACAAAAAAATGGATATTTGCATACCCATTTATTTATATCCAATTTTTCACTCCATGCAAATATTTGTCTTTACAACAAAGTAACTAATAAAAAAGCAAACAAAATACCTACAACTTGAAGAACAAAACAAAGGTGTGAACCTGATCATCCACAAAAGTCATAAGTAAAACAAAATAAAAATCTTATTAACAAAGTGAAACCATTAACATAATAGAACAAAACTTAAAACATGTAGAAAAAAGAAAAAAAAAAAAGAATTCCACATATTTCCATAAAAAGAAAGAAGAATTTAATTGATTAATAATTATAAATAAGAAAAACATATTTATTGATGTGCAAAAAGCTCAATAACTCTAATTAACAATAACATCGAAAATTTTAAAAAATCAAGAAATAAATGAAAAATTAAAGCAATTTCATATCGCGAATTATAAGCTATTTGAAAGATCTAACTTTTAGGAACTTCACTAAAAACCAAAAACAAAAACAAAAATAAAAATATACCTAAATTACATATCGTTCATAAAATCAAAAAAAAAAAAAAAGAAATTATCTTATGATAAAGAAAAAAATAAAAATTTACCCTTAAAAGAATGCGTACAATATTACAAACAAAATTTCTAAGTTCTTGAAACCTGTAATAAAAAAAAAGACAAAAAATTTTTATTACAAACCACACATTACAATAAAAAATTATAAACAAATTGAAATAAACAAATTTCTAGAGGCTTGAGAAAATGGATAAAGGTTTTATAAAGGGAGAAAAATCAAATGGCATAATAGAAAAGAAAAAAGAGAAAAAAAAAAAGATGGAAGGGTTATCTACAACTAACAGCAGCTATGAGTTGAAAATAAAAGTTACGTCTAAGTTCTAAGTTTTATGAAAAAATAATAAGGTGAACAAAAGTTAGGTTTTTTCTCCTATTTTCTCTTTTCTTTTATTTCTATCTATTATTTTCTTGTTCTGTCGAAGCTTTTAAGCAAATATCTATTCTTTTCTTTCGTTGAAGTTTTTAAACAACATTCTAAGTAAAATTATTTGATTTGTTAACATTTACTTAAGTAAAAAAATAAAATACAAAAATCTATATTCATAATTCATAGCCCAACTATTAATACCTATAGACTAAATATTCAATTTTGGATTAAACATTTGCGGAATTGCTTAATTCAAGATTAAATATTTTAATTTGTACAAATAAAAATTAAATATTATCGAATATTTACAATTAAGAATAAAATTGAATGAAAATATGTGTGTGTAAAATACGCATCGTTAACTCTGATAAAAATAATAATTAAATGAAAAAAAGGTCATGTGTCACTTTTTTAGTGGTTAAGTATTACTTTAAATAAAAAAAATTAAAAATAGTCCTAAAATTGAGATTTATTTTTTAGAAAAAAAATAAAAAAATCATTTCATTCTTTTTAATTATTTTAAATACAATTTAAAAATAAAAAGTAAGAAAAAATTCAAAGTTTTGGTTTTTTTACACTAATTAAATTTGCAATTACTCAATATTAATCTGTACAAAAAAAAAATCACCAATCCATATTATAATACCCATGAAATTCAAAAACCCACGACTAAGCCAAGAATTTTTTGTTTGATTTCAAAAACCAAAATATTTTACCTACTGTTGAAACTAAGAAATTTTTGTTTGTTTGATTTCAAAAACCTAAATCCTTTCCTTACTGTTGGAACCAATAAATTTTTGTTTGTTTTCAAACATTCAAATCCTTTCCCTGTTGTTGGGTGTCATAACATATCAATCCGTAGGTCTACTATTAAACATAAACTTAAGGAAATCGTCATCAATATTTTTTATTTATGTGAGATTGATCACTTAATTGAATTTATCTCATTTTAAAGACGAGTTTCAAACTTAATTCAAGTATCTTTAAAAGGTAGATTTTGGTTTTCAAAACCAGATTTTAGGTTCGAAAGTGCAATTACGCATAAAAAAAATTATAGCAATCTTATTATGTCCATCCGAGTAATGGTACTAATTTGATTTCAAATTATCCAAGCTTTAATCATATTTATAATTTACCAAAATATTTAATATTGAAAATTGATCTTAAAATTACTCTAATAGTTTGGTAGTAATTTAAGATAATTCTCTCATCTCAGGAGTATTCATAGAAATTAGTTTTCGACTTTGAAAAGATTCTATCATCAGATTTATTAAATTATTTTATTTAAAAAAATATCAATAAAAGCCTCCAATAATTTGATAAAATTTACTTTGATATAGATCTTCCAATAGTTTATTGAGATTTTATTATAAAATTATTTTTAGAAAATGCATTAAATCTTTTGATAGTTTATTATTATTTAATTTCAGATACAAATCTTCTAATAGTTTAGTATGATCAAAACAAAATATTTTATAAATTTCTTTTGTTAAAAAATTTAATTTATAATATTCTCTAATAATTTGGTAGAGTTTATAAAAATTTTAATACACAAAAAATCCTCTAATAATTTGATAGGATTCATAAACTTAATTTAGAAATATTTTTGTCATGTTTTATAAACAAATAAATAAAATAAAAGCATTAAAAAATTATAATATAAATTATTTAATTTAAGGTAATGAGTAAAATAATAATAATAATAATAATAATAATAATAATAATAATAATAATAATAATAATAAAGATAAAAAAATCTAAAAAAATAACAATAAGTAAAATAAAATAAAAATGAAAACAAAAAATGAGGTGGAAAAAAAAAAAAATTACCTGTGAAATGGGTCGAATCCAAAGGCAAACAGACATGCAAGTTATGTGTGAGTTAATAGGTCAAAGGAATTTTCCAAAACGGTGCCGTTTTGGCTATGCTATAAGCAAAAAATCATTTGTTTTCTTTCAGACTTATCTTGGCCCTCTATCTCTCTAAAAAATGCTTCTGTCTCTTTTTAAAACAACCATCGGAAGCTTTAACCGACCAAAATGAACCTAGTTTTCTATGTCAAAAAATTTACCTGGTTCAAAAACTTCAAACCTTTCCAGAAATCTTTTAGAACCTAGATCTCGGCCATCTTAAAGCCTTCCAAATGCCATGTGCCCCGTCAGAAACTTCAAAACCTCATCGAAAAATTCATAAAAAATCCTAAAAAACCTAGTTTTTCCTCAAAAATTCAAATTAAAAAAAAATTCAAAGTTTTTCTAAATCTTTCTATATTCCTTAAAAAAAATCAAATGATATCAGAAACTTCCAAAAAGAAAAAAAAATTTGAATTTTCCAAAAAATTTCACCAAAAACTTCCACTAAAAACTTTAATCTACCATAAAATCTCAAAACCAAAACTGTTTCCCAAGAATTAAAACCTAGAAAAAAAATCACCAAATCCATCTTGAAATCCTAAAAGAACCTATTTAAACAACACCAATCCATAAAATCCATAACGAATCCGAAGCCTTTGAATTTTTTTTTTTTTCAAAAACCACATAATTGGAACCTAGCCTTTCACTTAGAAAATCTCCACCATCTAATTGACTTTCCCCGATGTGTGTTTTCTGTTTGTTTTTTTTTTTAGGGATTTAATCCCTTTGAATCTGAAAAATCAATCAAAAATTATGTTAAATGTGATTTGATTTAATTTAATTTTAATGTAAATTGATTATGAAATTAAATCTCAAAAATTTCTCAAAATCATTTTCATCGGATTTCATTGAAACTTTCTCTTTTTTTATCTTTTTTTTTTTTACCTTTTTTGAGAAAAAAAGTAAAAAAGTAAAATTAAACTAAAAACTGAGTTAAAAATAAATTTTTTTCAATTAGGCCTGAAGCTTCCCAATTGAGCCCAATTTATTACTGAAGCCTATGTTTGATTCCAAAAAAATTCTCAGATAAAATGAGGTGTCTATATCGATTATTCTGATTTCAAAAACCCATTTCCCATATTTTTGTTTTTGAACACCTTTAGATCACAAATTGATTTTCTCAACTGCAGGTTTCTCGCTTATGTGTTTCACCATATTTTGTTCCCTTTCAAACAAAAGGCTATACCAACATCTTTATTGTACTTTCCCTCAAAGTCTTCAAGGAGTTACCTGAGAAAAAAGGTTGATGGTGAAGCCAAGTTTTGACTTCTTTTTATAATGTACAGACAAGTGCTCTAAAAGCAACGAGGCCAAATCAGAACTAATTCTACCACCAACAAGATTAAATACGAAAAATCCTTACAATCTAGCGTGGTTTTCATCCAATTTTCTTAGCCCTCTGTATAACAATCCACCTGTTGTATCCCTATGCAAGAACACAACAATGGGAGGCTTTATAGACAAACAAAAGTTGAAGGGACTAAAGCTAGGATAAAGAAATCTGAAAAGAAAGAAGAAAACAAATTTGTTTTATTCTTGTGAAATTAATGTTTTTTATAATTTTATTATTTTTTTGAGTTTTGGTATAAATCAGTGTCAGTATAAAACTAAACCACGTGTACGAGACATGTACAAAATTTCATCCAAATTTATCTTTAGTTGTAAATGTTTAATAAAATTTAATCATTATTCATACAAATTAAAATATTAATCATGAATTGAGCAATCAGACAAATGTTTAATATTAAATTGAACATTTAGCCAAACTCATATAACATAAATGAAGATTTGAAAATCCAATTAAGCATCAAAACTTCTTAATCATTTAATTAATAAAATAATAATAATAATAATAATAATAATAATAATTATTATTATTATTATTATTATTATTATTATCATAATAAATAACTAACTAATTGCTTTCAAATGTAAAATAAATAATTAAGAGGTTCTATTCTATATATAGTATAGATTTGGAAAAAAAGTTCTGGGGGTCTGATTGAGGCTTGACAATAAAATTATTAGAAAAGTAAAAAGGGAAATGTAATGTTCATGATTTATCATTGAGATTTCTTGATGATAAGTTACTTTCATTTAACTTGTAAAATCTAAAATGATATGATCGATGCTTGCATGGCATGGCATGGCATGGCATGATTAATTAGATAGTTTGATTAGGTTTGTCCACAGTCAACTCCCTTTCATCCTAAAACGAACAAAGAGAAATATCATTCAACTTGGGATTTTTTTTTTTTTGTGTTGGCTACATCAAGAAATTGGGTTAAAAAGAGAACAACAATGATATAAATGTAAACTTTATTTAAATTATATTTTATTAACGGTTTTAATATTTGTTTATATATATATATATATTAGTGGAGAAGGATAAACTTATATCAATATAAAATTAAAAAATTTAATACTTTTTTTAATTATTGATTTCAATAGATTTAAGTGAAAAAAATTAAGCTCTTTTTTTACTTATCTCTCTTATCCCTTAAATTTATTGAAATTAATGATTAACAAAATATAAAAATTTTTATTTTTACATTGATGTAAATTGATCGCTCCTTTATATATATATATATATATATATTAATATCTCATATATATATATATATGTATATGAGGTATCAAAAATTGTTTTACATTTTTTAATACTTTACATTTACATTTTTATAACTTTATATATAATTAATATTTTACAAATAGATTGTTAGATTTAACAATTCATTCAATATTTTTATCATTTCGATCGAAAATAATATATTTTTAAATATATATTAACCATTGAAATGTTATTATTATCAAACAAATTGTTAAATATTTTTCAACTTCATTTAAAATTTGATACACATAATCTTCATTAATAAGTATAAAATTTAATGATTGAATTTATAAAATAAATATCATATGAAACAATATAAAAAAATATAAAATTGTGTAAGTAAATCATTTCTCATATATATATATATTTATATATATGGAAAGGAATAAACTTATATAAAAAAATTTTATACTTTTTTTATAACAATTGATTTAAATAGCTCTAAGAGATTATATTGATTCATTTTTTTTCTTTTTTATAATACTTTCTCATCCCTTTGATCTATTTAAATTAGTGGTTAGAAAAAATATATAAAACTTTTAAATTTTTATTGGTATAAATTGATCCTTTCATATATACATATATATATATATATACATACACACACATACATATATATATATATATATATATAAAATAGAATAATGGGAGGCTTAGTAGAGAAACAAGAATTGAAAGGAGAAAAATCTAAAGTTAAGACAAAAAAAATATGGAAAGAAAGAAGAAAAAAATTTTATTTTATTCTCATGAAACTAATGTTTTTTATTTTTTTGAGTTTTGGGTATAAATCAATATTAGTATAAAATTAAACCACGCGGAAAACGTGCGCACAAATTTCTGTCCAAATTTATCTTTAGTTGTAAATGTTTGATAATATTTAATTTTTATTTACACAAATTAAAATATTTAATTTTAAAATAAGCAATGAAACGAATATTTAATTTTAAATTGAACGTTTAGCCAAACTCATGTAATATAAATAAAGATTTAAAAATCTGATTAACCATCAAAACTTCTTATTCATTTCATTAATAATAATAATAATAATAATAATAATAATTATTATTATTATTATTATTAAAGATAACCAACTAATTGCTGTCAAATGTCAAATAAATAATTAAGGGGTTTTGGAAAAAGGGTTCTGGGGGTTTGATCGAGACTGGACAATAAAATTATTAGAAAAGAAAAAGGGGAAATGTAATGTTCATAATTTATCATTGAGATTTCATGATGATAAGTTACTTTCATTTAACTTGTAAAATCTAAAATGATATGATTGATGCTTGCATGGCATGGCATGGCATGATTAATTAGATAGTTCGATTAAGTTTGTCCACAGTCAACTCCCTTTCATCCTTAAAAGATCAAAGAGAAATATCGTTCAACTTGGGATTTTTTTTGTTCCTTTTATTTGTGTTGGCATTTTCTCCCGTTTCTTTGGAGAAATGTGGGTAAGCTGCCATAATTTGGATGAAAGACTTTGGTTTATGAAATGAGGAAGAAAATGTTTTATAGACGAACAAGAAAAAGTCTTTAAAATAATCAAATTATAAGTGCAAACTTCACAAGAGAAGAAATATATATCTACGCAAATTCATATTCCACAAACATATATATTTTATTTAAAGTAGTTAATTTGTCATTGGACAAAGAGTACAATTTGGCTAACGAGCCGAATTTGAAATTACGAACGATGCAATTAAAAACCATCGGTAGTTTTCAATGAAAATTGCTTCCGGACAATAAAAATGAAAGATCGGAATCTGTTCATGGAAGGGATAATCGTGCACTTGTTCATCCAGCGATGGTCAATGTTCAAGCAGCTGGTAGGTATAAAGTAACCATCCATCAAGTTATCCAATCAGTTGATCGATCGAAAATGAGACGAAAAACAGTGTCTTATTAATCCTTTTCAATCAAAAGTTCAATGCATTGGCCTGATTGGTTACTTTGGTCCAACCGTTAATTTCCACAACTTAATTTTATCGATCCTATGAAAGGTGATAAATAATAACAACAATCGATATCATCGAATTGTGACAGGTAATTTTCTTATGTTCTACGGAGGGGAGATTTTCACACATTTTTATCAATGAAACATGCTTGGTGGTAGGAAAAATGTACCATTCATCAAGAAAATTCAATTGGCTGTTAATCAGTTTCACCAAAGGGTCATCTCGAATGAGCCAAAAAGGATATCCAAATTAATTTTCGGGGACTTAATTGTACCAATATTAAAGACTTTCACTGAATTGTCAATTGGCGTTATGGGATTATTGAGATTGCCATAGCTAAGAAATAATGTGAAACTGGCAATGGTCCCATTGCATCTCTTGTCCATTTCTACACTTCTTTACTCAGATGTCTATAAAATATCTGCATTGTATTAAGAATTATTTGCCAAAATATCTTTGCCCCTAGCTCCGTTCACTTGTGTCTCTAATTTGTATTTTGGAAGCTTATACTTGCAATAAATTAAAACACAAAGATAGGATTGCATCTATAAAATATGCAAAATCTCCACGTGAAAATTGAATTGGAGTAACTTTTAATTAAGGATGTAAATTAATAGAATGCTTGATGAATAATTTATAAATAGGTTTAATTTTTATTTATTTATTAAGTTTAATAAATAATTATGAATAATATTTAAATATTTATTAATTAAATGAATAAATCACGAATATAACAAAATTTATTTATATTCAATTCATTTATTTAATGATTTATAAAAAATAAAGCATTTGACGAATAATTTGTGAATAATATTTATTCTTATTTTTTTTATTAAACTTGATAAACGAATACAAATAATATTTTAATATTTTTTTATTAAAAAGTTACAATTATAATATAATTAATTCACATCCCATTGATGTACACCCAAAACTTCTTCCAACGGTGCTTTAGCTTTTGGAGTCGTTTAGTTTGTAAATTTTTAGATTTTGAGAAATAAAATAATTTTTAAAAAAATAATATTGAAAGAGAATATATAATTCTTGAATTTTATTGATACGAGAAATGTAAAATTTTTAAATTTGATTTATAGTATCATAAGATTATCTAATAAAAATTTTTATTATATTTTTTGATGACACGTAAATAATACATGACATTCATGTAATGTTATATGAGAATAACATATTTTCGTTGAAATTAAAAAATTTTAAAAAATATTTTTGTTTTTATATTTTTAATAAACATAATTTTACAATCATAATTGCTATCCTTATTATCCTTATAGAGAGAATATGCATATCGACCTTTGTGATAAGATCGACGTGGGGTTAGAATGAGGTGGTAAACCCCTTTTCGGCAGTTTCAAGGGGCAGAACCCTAAGAATAAATTATATAAATAATAATATTAAATAATTATATTTTAGATTGAGCTAATACAAAGGATAACATAATTACTGCAAGTACCAAAATCCAGATTGAGCTAATACAGCAGTAACAGAATTAAAAATAGATTTTAGAATTTACTTTTTATTTGTTTATTTATTTTATATTAAATATATAATCTAAATATTATTGTATTATAATTTATATTTATATATATAATTGGATATATATTTTATTTAATTATATAATTTTATTAAAATTTATTATTTTTATATTAAATTATTGTATCCGTTTAAAATTATCAAATTTAATTAATAGACGAGAGCACTTAGCTTGAGGAAGCAGAGCAAGGGCAGGTGCACCCACGTGAAGTGGTTGGTCAGGCACCAGGAGCGTGTGGGGTACCCTTTGTCCCTGCCCCTTACTCTCACGTGCTTTTCATTTCTTAATGATATTATTTTCCTTTTCTCTCAATTTTTTTATACACGTTATAAAATCCCTGAAATGATAATTGGAATCTTTCATTGTTATCATATTATATGTGAATTTATCTTTTAATTTTACATATATTTCATGGCAACTTTTAGTGTATTGATGTAAATTACTACGTTTTTAAGGTACTTTATATTATTGCAAAAACATTGGTCATGATGAGTCATGGCCCTTTCAAAATTAATTTTCTTGCATTCGTAATTTGGACGTAAGTCAGTATTGTCCTTTTTCGTACCATTAATGTTTTGAATACGACAATGAATACACACATTGAGAATAATTTCAATATGAAATATCGTGAGATATATAAGTAATTGATAATGTCAACATTTATGATTATGACTATGTGATATGTTAATAAAATATTAAATTTATTTTTTTCATTTATCTTTAAAATTAGATGAATTTGAATATTAAAAAAATTCTTAAAAATAATAATTTTGGTGATCAACTTTTGTCGTATCAAGTTAAGAATGAAAAAAAAAATAAAAAAATAAAAAATTCAAAATCATAATATTTGATTTGAATTAAATTTTTTATTTGATTCGAATTAAAATTAGATATTAAATTTAAATTAAATTTTCAATCAATACTTCAAAAATTTTAAAAAAAAAAAACACTCAAAGAAAGCCACACTTTCATGTCTTGAAAACCTTGGAAGAATACTCCCATGCCAATTTCCCACCACTTGAAAAACGTGATAGCTTCTACAAACAAAGTTAAATTCAGACTGAAGTTTGTGAAGGAGTTTCAGTTTCAGGCACCACTTGAAAAACTTGGCAGCTGCTAAGACCAATATCCCCAAGCAGCAAGCAGAGGCAGCCACCCATTTCGTGCCACTGAAGCCTTTTCAAACACCACCAGCCATGCGTATGAGTCACACCTATATTCCAAAAGTTTATGGTACCAAAATTTAATACCTTAACATTTTTTCTGGGGGCAAAGTTTGGGAAAAAAAGAAAGCTTAAAATTAGGTGCGATAATTTTGTGTATATTTTTATATTTATTTTATATTAAATATATATAAAATATGAAAGTATATTATAATCTGTGTTAATATATTAAACAAAATACATTTTTCAATTTTTGTTAAAAAAATTTATATCACTTTTATATTTTTTTTTAAAAATTATTAAATATATTAACAATATAATTTTTAAATTTCACAAACGAAATTAAAAAGAATTCACATATCTCTTTGGATATTTAAAAAATAATAATAAAAAAATGAAACATGTGTTAAATGAAAAAATTTACTAATAATATATAAAATGCTAACTCATTTTTTATATTATTTTCATATTTTATTTAAAATAATTAAATTTGTATTAAATCTTTGGATTTTAGTGGAAACTAGCTTTTGATCAGTGCTATGCATGGGATTTGCATTCTTTCATAATAATTTTTTAATTAATTAAATTTTCATTATTATTTTGTATTTAAGAAAAAATATTTTGTTGTCAAATATAAATGATTATTGATATTTTAATCAATGACATGTTAAGTTTTAAAAGCTTAACTATAAGAAAAAACTTTAAAAAACTTTTTATACTCTAAAAAGAAAAATAATAACAATAATAGAAAATTTAAACTAATAAGAACAAACCAAAAATATTTTGGTATTGAGCATGAAACTTTCAAAAATATAATTTCATTACGAACATTTAAATTAAAATATAAACAAAGCCACATAGTAGGTAAAATTATCATATATTTTAAAAATAAATATAATTAATTCAATAAAATTTAATTAAATAAATTAATTTAAGAACATGTAAAAAAATTAGACTATATACGTTCTTTCTATATGTTTTCTAAACTTTGCCTAATTGCTTCAAATAACAAAATTGAAGAGAGATTCTGTCCAAGAAGTGGGGCCTTGAAACTTTCTTTAACTTGCCTGACAAACCACGGACTTGGAGAGTGGGACTCAGAGTGCATATAGCACAGGGTGATAATTCGAATTTAATGAAATTAATCGATCAAATTAGTTTAAATCAATGGTTAGTTATTGAATTAATTTTAATTGATTAATAAAATAATTTGAAAAAAAAATTAATTTTTGATTAATTCGATTTACAAATAAAAAATTAAATTAACTAAAATTTTAATAAAATATAACATAATTCAAATATAAAATAAAAAATATATGAAATAAATCACTTAATTTTATAATTTGTTAGAATTTTTAACATAATATTTAAATATTTAAATATTTTATTAAATAATGTTATTTAATTTATTTAAAATATAAAAATTTAAAATTTAACATATAATTTAATATAAATATATTTATTATTTAATTAATTTTTAAAATTCATAAATTCAATTGGATTAACAAAAATAAAATAAAATAATTTAATTCAAAATTAATCAAATTTATCGAATCAAATACTATTAACCTGCATTGAGCTAAGATGATTACACGTGTCAGGCCCAAGTCCCGTCGGCTCCGGCCTCTTCAACTGCTATTCTCTCATTTTGCCCAACCCTTAGCCTTAGGTTTGGGCCAAGCTGTGACGGTTTTTGGGTTCCTTTACGTGGTTTTCAATAACTACGCTTTTCACGTTGTTAAAGTTTCTTTTATTTCATTTACGTAGTGAATTTAATAATTTAAAATATGATATAAAAATAATATAAATAAAAATATTAAAATAATATAATTTAAAATTTTAATAAAATTTATATATATTTAATAAAATTAAAAAATATATTTTATATTTTCATATAAATATGAATTATAATATATAATTTTTATATAAAATATATTATAAATATATGAATTATTAATATTTTATATAATATAAATATAAATTATCAGATTTATTTGTGAGTAGTTAAAAAATAAAAATATTTTATTACATTTAATATTTTTTTAGGTGATTGTATTATTTTTTTAAAAATCTGATAAGAATTTTTATTTTTAATATATATATATGTGAATTGAATATAATCTTATTAAACTTAATTTAATTTTTTTTAAATTTTTTATTATATAAATTAAAATTAATAGGTGGGATTGAGATTTATTTTTTTAATTTGAGCCACATTTAAAAAAAAATTTAAAATTTAAAATTTTGAATCAAATCGAATTTAAATAAATATATAAATTATTAATATCAAATATGAGTTTAGTCAAAACTTAATACCTATAAACATTTTTACTTATAGCATGTAAGCAAAATTTTATGCGGATTAAATGATTTATTATTTCCAATATCTTTCTTTAGGTTTGCACGAATTTTTGAATCAACTGATACATTTGGAGTTTACTTAATAAAAATATTATTATTGAGATTTACATTCCTAAATCTGTTCAATTATAGGATTATCCGACTCCCCTGTAAAAGGGGTCACCCAAAGAATAAACTGAAGGGTCATGATCAGAAAAATACAGTATAAGGTAGGACAGCCCCGAGGAAGAAAACAAAAAGAAAACAAAAGATAAAATGAAAGAGCCAATGCAAGGGTGTTCCCAGAAATGTGGTGACGTCTGTCAAAGAAGCCCCCACCTAGGCAAGACCCTCCCACCCCTTCAACGATATATAAATCCCAGCAGCTCTCCCCCTACTCATCATCCCCCCTGCCCCTCCTCTATTCATAGTCAAGTTGGCCTCTGCCAGCTCTCTCTTTGATTCTCTTTCATACTTCTGCCACCATGCAACTACTTTTCTTCTCATTGCCAGCACCACCACCACCTCAGACTTTTCTTGCAACTGTCCATGATTGTCAGGTTCCCTTTCTGACTACACCAGTTCTGTTCTTTTCTTTTTTCTTGTTGTTGGTGGTGATGCTATTGTTGCCTATCCACCAATGGCGACACCCTGAGGACAAACGTCTGCCACCTGGTTCCATGGGTTGGCCTTATATTGGAGAGACTCTCAAGCTTTACACTGAGAATCCCAATTCTTTCTTTGCCAACCGGCAAAAAAGGTATACATAAAAAAAAATGTGAAATGAAACAGCTGGTCCTGAAAAGCTAGCTAGAGATTGAGACAAGCAAATGATAGAAATTTTAACTAATATTCTCATACTGTGTGTTGAAAACAAATACAGAAAGAAAGAATTTCAATTTCCTTTGCTTCATTTTGTCTAAATTTCTTTTATCAGTTTAGCCAATTTTGTTGTTCTTGATTCTTTATTTATTACAGGTATGGAGATATATTCAAAACTCACATATTGGGATGCCCCTGTGTAATGATTTCAAGCCCTGAGGCAGCAAGGATTGTTCTGGTGACACAAGCTCATCTTTTTAAGCCTACTTATCCACCAAGCAAAGAGAAGATGATAGGACCTGAGGCTATATTCTTTCATCAAGGTGCCTACCATTCCAGGCTTAAGAAGTTGGTCCAGGCCAATTTTTTACCCTCTGCAATTAGAGGGTCAGTTTCAGAGATTGAGCAGATTGTTTTGAAATTTCTACCAACTTGGGAGAATACAACTATTAACACTTTGCAAGAAATGAAGAGAGTATGTCGGTTGTTATAACAACTATTTTTATCTTTTACTGCATGATGACTAGTCTCTGCACATCAATCGAGAATCTTAAAGAAAGTTTTTGTTCTTATTTTTGGCATGTTTAGTATGCTTTTGATGTGGCAATGATTTCTGCCTTCGGCCACAAACAAGACTCGGAAATGAAAGGAATCAAGCAACTCTATCAATGCCTGGAGAAGGGTTACAATTCTATGCCTCTAGATCTTCCAGGAACTCCTTTCCATAAAGCAATGAAGGTATTTAATTTCATTCTTCTTCCCTGAGAGTCATTCAGGTTTGACACTTCTTCACAATAATGAGTTCATCTTGTCTGTTTTAAAAAAGGCCAGGAAGCTCCTGAATGAGACTCTGAGAAGATTGATACAAGATAGAAGACAAAATGAGAAACAAGGAGGAGGATTGCTGGGAGTTATGTTGGGGGACAAAAACCAGAAGGTTGAACAACTGACTGATTCTCAGATTGCTGATAATATAATTGGAGTGATCTTTGCTGCTCATGACACCACTGCAAGCGTCTTAACATGGGTTTTAAAGTACTTGCATGACAATGGAGATTTACTAGAAGCTGTCACAGTAAATTTTCCCTCTCCTTGATGATCTTGACTGAGGAGCTTTTGGTTTCGTTTCACTACCAAAAGATTTTAAAAAAGAAGACAATCAAATCCTGTTCTTTATCCTATATTTTATTGATTCTCAATCATATTTTTCAGAGAGAACAAGAAGGTATTCAACGCAAAATAATTGAAGCAAATCGCAGGCTTACGTGGGATGATACAAGGCACATGCCATTTACTACCAGGGTACCTTATCAATTTGACAAGTTTCATTCTCTTCTCTTTTACTGTTAATATGTTAACAATTACAGTACCAGACAATTTTTTTTTTTCAACAAAAAAACACATAGGAATATATATTTTAATGCAGAGATCTTAAATATAAAGTGGATTTCAGGTGATTCAGGAGACATTAAGAACAGCAAGTATACTCTCATTTACGTTCAGAGAAGCAGTGCAAGATGTTGAGTTTGAAGGCTATTATATCCCCAAAGGTTGGAAGGTTCTTCCTCTCTTCAGAACCATTCATCATTGTGCAGATTTCTTCCCTCAACCCGAAAAATTTGACCCTTCAAGATTCGAGGTGAGGCCTTGCACTACTTTATCACATATAGATATATTATTAATATATAAATGGATCGATTAACTTTTTGGATCTTGGCGAATCATATAAGATTGTTAATAGTATAGTACAAGTTCGCAAGTCTATATACATATATATGTATAGTAACGATATATTTGGAGTCACTGGTCAAGATTCTTGAAGTGCGTCATGGACCATCCAGTTTTGACAGAAATATAAGGTTATCAATGGTTTATCTGATGCTGGTCTCTTTTTCATTTGTTTACTGTGAATCTTCCCTCTACTCAAACCGATCTGTTGATGAAACTTTTCAAGTATCAGACCACGTGAGCTGATTTTGTAGGGTAGTAACAGTGCAGTTTGAGTCTGAACTTTCTTTGGAAGTATCAAAAGAGATTTTAGCAAAATTTTAGCTTAGTCCTTTTGGGTGTAGGATATTCAGTAAGGAGAAAAGGAAAAAAAAAAAGACAATAATGAAGAATTTATTACTTTTATCCTATATTAATGTTGTTTTTGTGTGTTGCAGGTTCCACCAAGACCCAACACGTTTATGCCATTTGGCAATGGAGTTCACTCTTGTCCAGGCAGTGAACTGGCTAAGCTTGAGATGTTGGTGCTCCTCCACCATCTCACCACCAGCTACAGGTAATTCCCTCTTCTCCTGTCTTGTTGTTCAAAATCAATTGTAGTGCATGTATGTAAAGACTTAACATGCATTAATTTTGGTATATTTCAATAATCATTCATTTTGTTTTGAAAACGCAAGATAAAAATAAAGCCACGTACATTGGTAAAAAAAAGATTTTGTTTAAAGTTTTTTTGTCTGCTCGTAGTTGACTAAATGGGTACTTACTGAAAGTGGTCCTCTAGGCGTTCCTTAGGCTGCGGAAGTGGTCCTAATTAGTACTGACACTGCCATTCATGGCAATTTGGCTTAGTCCTTTTGGGGCATCAAAAGCTTCAACTTTTTCAATTTTTCAGCTTGGGATGGAACATAATTAAGGATTCAGCTATAAAACGTGCCCTTTCATGCACTGAAAAGATTTTCAATTGAATTCTCAAATGGATTCTAAATCAGTGGTGGGTATTTTCAGAGGTTCTGGACAACGATAAATTTATCCTTCCATTGCATCTATCCTTACACGTGGCTTCCATGCTCAATATTCTCTGACCCTTCTCCATGAAAGACAATACCAAACCTTTGAAAAACTGTTTAGACATTGTGATTATCCAATTTCGGTTGTCTATGTGTCATACTTAGGCCATGTATGCAAACAATTTGGATTGGATAATTGTGATAGTCTGATAGACACATCTACTAGTTTTAGAATTCTAGAAAGTTTAATGCAGATACTGAGAACTAGAATGACAAAACAAATTTCCTTTGTCGACAATCTGGTGTACAAGAGTGGGACCCTGTATTAATCATGAACTATTACAAGCTAGAATGGGACTCGTCCATGTCTTTGAGACATAGATTTTAAAAATTGTCCTTCCAAAAACTACTATAGGCAGTCTACATCAGGGATTCAAAATCAGTGATTCCTGTTCGTCCTTCCTCGTATCTGTAATCTGATGAACAAATGAAAAACAGGCATATTGAAGTTAATGTTCTGATTCTGACCCTTCCATGCAACCAAATTACACCTCCACTTTCCTCCTAGCAAGCTGACGGATTTAGCCAGCTGTGAAGTCTCCATTAAATGGCTATAAGGCATCTAGGTCTTTATGCTATTAGGAACAGTACACAGAGGCAGAATGTGATGATGTGTCATTGATGAAGGGGCAGGCAGCGCTCTCATTTGAAACCACAGCTTTGCTCTGCAAGTTTTACGCCACATCATTGCTTAGTAATTTGTCATCTTTTAAGATTATTCACAGCATTTGACCTGGCCCACAGTGTCCAGGCTGGTGGCTCAGTTGTTCATAACTTTGCTCCGAATGCAAAATGTCAGAGTTGTGAGTGACTAATCAAAGTTGCATTCATGACATGTCCATTACATGTTTATTTTCAAATGATTATTATCTGCTAAACTTGAATTATAAATCAGTTTTCACTGAAATCTGCATGGGGATAAATGTCAATAGTTAGCAAGTTTGAAGTTCAAGAAATGTTCCCATCAATTTTGCTTTGAATATCTTTTCTTTTGACAAATAAAGAGACCTTCATGCCATTTTCATTGGAAATTTTGCTACTCTTAAAACCTTCCAATGTTTGGCTGCAGGTGGCAAGTTGTAGGAGATGAGGATGGAATCCAGTATGGTCCCTTTCCTGTGCCAAAACGGGGCTTACCTGTAAAGGTCACCCCGATAAAAATAAAGGCAGCATGAACAATAGGATTTCTGGATTTGGACTCAATGATGATTGAAACTTTGTTCACCGGGGCCAAAAGCAAGCTAAACCCATTAAGCTTTTCTTCTTTCTTTCTTTCTTGTTTTCCCTCCTTTTTGGTTGTTAAATTTGTCTTTGTGAATCTTTTCTAATAGCTTAAAAGCTTTCTTGAGGTAGGGTTTGTTCGGGGTAAAGCAAATGTATTGTGTATAAAAACAAAAACAATAAGCAAAATACAAGGAAAAAAAAAACTGTATTTGCATTTGTGCGTTTGAAAGCAAGTTTGTTTTTGAGGATCAAATCTGTGTGGTTTGGAATGCGGATAAAGTAGCTATCATATTCCCCAGATTTTTTTTCTCCATCATTCTCTTCTTTGCCTGGTGCATAAAGAGCCCAAAGAAGGTTTTGGCCCATAGAAAGTTACCATCAAGAATCAGGCTGCCTATCACGTGGCAGTAAAGCGTAGTGCACGCCAGGATCCCACGTCAGGCAGCGTTTCAGCACGAGTTTTGTATTATACGTGGGTCACTGAACCTGTCCATTCGGAGTTGTGTGCTGAGGAAAATTGCAAGGTGAAACTTGGAAACGAAATGAGATTTTGAAAGGTTATTCAACATGGTCCAGTTCTTCCTTATCAGGTTGCGTGATCTTTCATTACAAGGCACTAACCATGACTTTTAACAAATTTCTTCATCTACAGCATGTTTATAGTTAACAAGTTCCTCATTTGCAAAATTTGTCCCATCAAAACGTGAAATGAAAACAGAAGCTGATATTCTTAACTAATACCCTTGAGGTCGATATCATCTGTCTTGAGTTTTGACTATCCTATTGTCCACTAGTAACTAGTGGTTGATCCTTCAAGCAGTTTTCTCTGCCCTGCAAACATGGTGTTAGTCTCATCTCAATTGCTGGTTCAAGCATTCATATTTGTTATCATCTCTATAAAGGAAGAATGAACAAGGCTTGTAGCCAGTCCCAACTTAGGTTAGGATTCTTAAAGTACTTAAGAGGACCAGTATGGTTTATAGTTCCACCACCATCAGGGCAAATTGCAACAGATATGAGCAGATCTGACAGCCCTCCATCTGAGGGACAGGTCCCCCCATCAATAAAATACAAATGGAACATATTTTAATCTATCTGCGGATTTGGCTACTATATAATAGAGTATTAAACTCAAACAACATTTTGAACACCCCCTAAAAGGGTTGAAATAAAATACAGAGGCAGAGGGGTACCCTCGAAAATGCTCATCATTTGAGCCCTTCCGAAGTTTTAGCAAATCATAGTCATTATGTAGAACTCATATTCATGTAGCTAAGATACAGATAATAGAACAAAATCTTCTTCCCACAATAACCAGAATGGTGGTCAACATCTGCAGCATAAAATGACACCTACTAATAGGAACTTGTAAAAATCACATCAACATCTCAACCACCACTGACTTCTCTTTCACTTAAATCAGAATGTTACCGCAGAAACTCGATTTTCATTTGTAAAATGTGGTAAATGCATGCAAATGAAGTTTAAGAATCCATTCAAAGCAGAACTGCAACAAACCTATTTTACAAGGCAAAGCACATTCAGCACATTATGCCAGGCTGCAATTTACAAACTCTCAAAAGATATTAAGGACAAGAAAAGCAAGAAGAAAGAGAACCTAGGAATCCCTATCTGAAAATTTTGATAGAGATAAGAAGCCAAAAGAGGACCAATTACTATTATCTTCAAGAGCATGAAATGCAAAAAACATGAAAGGACACAAAAGAAAGTGGGTTGGCTTGATCATTTGCAGAAGAAAGAACCTCTTAAGTATCTATAAAGTAGAAATTATTGCAATGATCTTGTGTTTGCCTATGTATGTGGGAAAACATGTGGCGCAAAACAGGGATAAGCTGATGTATTTCACATCTTGATGAGTTGGCTAGCATGCTAGTATGAGGTGGCTTGCACATTTTCTGAGCTTTTTCTATGTCTGGATATTGAGTCCCAAAGTGTCAGTCTGCAGACCTCATCAATCATTGGAATGTTGGTCACTGGTTGCTAACATAGAGGGGGATCTAAGCAAAGTTAGTTCACAATGCAATTCTTTGCCTTTAATAGTTTCTGTTTAACAAAAGGCAACCACATCTCACTTTGATGCAAAAATGGCCTGGTTTGGTCATTTGAGGATTACAAAGGAATAGCTTTTTCACCATTTTTGTTTACCCTATATGCATTAATTTGCTTATTTCTATGGAAAGATAAAGATGGGTTAAGTTTAAAGCTCTTACTTGACTTCAAACATGATCTGAAAACAATGTTCTTGCAAGGCAAGAAGAGTAAACCAATGCCAATCTAGTCAACATTCATGGAAAGGCAGCATCATTGCCCATTGTCAAACATAGAAAGATCAAATTTATTTCGAATTTCACTGTGGTTAGAAACTTTTTTCCTTGTGTTCATAAACTGGAAAGGAAAAGACGGATCTAAATTGATGATATTTGGGGATGAGTGCATATTAGTTGAACTTGAACTTGTAGAATGTAGTTTTCCTTTACTGTTATCACAGCACTAATACCCAGCACTTATACACAGAGACATCCTAGACCCAGGCACTAAAAGTACACATCTAATCATTCCAGTACCCATAGTGTAACATTCAGGAGGCTACATTTGTATACAGTCTGATTTCATATCTCAATATAATTACTTTTATGGATCTTTACGGCCATAAGCAAGCAGAAAGAAAAGTAAGTAACTCATATGAATTAGCAGTGATACAAAGCAAACAACTTAATGTGAACCTATCCTACCTTAGTGGTACCTTTACCTCACAAGAATATCATCATTGTTATTTTGATCTTTCCGTGTGTTTCTAGTTGCCACTTATCAATGATAGCATCTTTATTCCAGTTGTGTTCATTGTTCAAAATTGTGGTAGGGTAGTGATAGCTTAGGCCTTATCTGTCAATACTTCAATGCTTCATAAATTAAAGCACCTTTCAGTAATTTTAAACTTGTCACTTTAATAATAGGAGAGTAGATCATGTTCCTGTAATTATAAAGTTGTAAAGTTTAGCTCCTCTAGTTCTATGCCTAAATGGACAGTGGGTTTAGATATCCTCCAATGATCATTCCCTACTCTTCCTAAAATATGAATAAGCCCAATCAAACATGTGCATTGCTCTAATTCCTACATCCACAGGACCCAGCCATAGCCCAAATCCTTGGTTAGGGATATACATGTGTGGTGTTGGCTTCCTTCTTAAGCACCAATCTAGAGATCACTTCAGTGTGCACAACTTAATTCCACATAATGAACTTACAAAGACTACCAAAATTCATTGAAAATTTTAGATAGAAATAAGATATTAAGGTCATGAGGCCCAATCAGATTTCTCCAGAATGAATATTGAATCAGAGAGCTGGCAACCTTGGCAAAAGTGAGGAAGCATTTTCCAGCAATGATCGTAATCAATATGAACAATCAATTTATTCAAGACTTAAGTTAAAAAAACGCATATGATTCAATGAACAAAGAGAGCTTCAAGCAATATGAAAATCAATGAAAAAATGACACAAGATTTCAGTAAAAAGCACCGTCTAGCACTTTCCTAATTCCAAAGCTCAAATAGTCTAAACAATTTCATTACACTGCATAATTAACAACTGCAAAACCTGTTTGCCGCTAGTACAGGAAAGGTATGAATTTGTACCTAACTTTACTCGCATACACTGAATAATCCTCTCCAAAAGTCTCTACCATTAAAACCTCCTCCAATTTTGCTTTCTGCTCATAATACATCAAACAAACTGCCAAAACAAACAGCGAGCTAAGAGGTGCTCTCAGTGCAATACAATAAGTTGCAAACAAAAGCATAGTTGATGCATATATTGGATGTCGAACCCATCTGTATGGGCCAAATTGTACAACAACAGTTGGCACTACTACCTTCTCTGAATACTTTGCTAGATACAACGTTGAATTATATTGCATCAACAAAGCTGCCACAATCAATATCCAAACTCCAACATTGCTCCAACCTCCTGGGATTTGATGCAGCGCCGGCGCTTCAAATGCAGCAAGCCAGTGCCCAACCATGACCCCAACAGAGAACAAAAGGCGATACCATTTGGGTGGGTTCACATCCCACTTTGGGTCATGTGGACGAGCATAATAATCTCCATACAGTCGTTTTCTTACACTAACATTGAAGAAAAAGAAATAATGGTATACAAAGAAGAGGATAAAGGGCCAACCTTCAAGATAGCCATTGAAATAAGCCGGCGGTACTAAAGTTAGCCAAGTGAACAATGAAGTAACAATAGCAAGTTGCTCTACAATGCTGGCTTCACCAATCGAATGCTTTCGAAAACAATATAAACCATAAAAAGCAAGGGCTATAGCCACAAACCATGGCCAGAACACCCAACTCCAGCTAGAATACATCCAAAAGAAAGGGTTGAAGACCAAATTTGCAGTCCATTTAGTAACTGCAATTGCAATGGAAACTATACCAGCCCATTTGACAATTTTTATAGGCGTTAACTCAGAAAGACTTGTTTTGAGTGAGTCAAAAGAGAGGTTTTTGAAGGGTTTAGGAAATGGGTTTTGAGAATCTGAGCTATGAGCGTTGGAAAATGAGCATGTGAGTGTAGACAAAAAGTGGGTTCTTGTTTTCTTAAGTGGTAATGGTGAAAGACTGAAACTGGACGGGTTTTGGACGGCTTTGAGGCTCTGTTGAGAATAAAAACCCTTGCTTTGGAAACGTTTGTTGAAATGCCCGCAAGAAACTATTTGGTTGCCTTTCAAACTGAAGCCGAAGAGGGTTGTTCTTGAGTGCAGTAGCACCGAGACACTTTCCATGGATTGTTTTGAACAAGAAAGCTGCAAAATTATTACGGAAATCTACGGTAAAACATTTGTTGTTTTCTTCAATGTTAAAATGGGGAAATCCATTTTCATTAAGCTTCTGAACCCATGGATAATTCGCAGATTGGTAGCCGGCAAGATGGATTCTCGGCCCAATTACTAACTTGGGAGAAAATAGGCCCATAACTCTTCATAATGGCCCAATTTGTTCTCCTTGGTATACCAAATAAATTTGAGCTATTATAAATATTTGATAATTTTATTTTATTTTTAAAATTTTAAGAAAATAGGCCCATAGCTCTTCACAATGGCCCAATTTGTTCTCCTTGGTATATCAAATAAATTTGAGCTACTATAAATATTTGATAATTTTATTTTATTTTTTTAATTTTAATCTATCCCTAAATTTTTCATCCTTAAATTTATTTAGATGAAAATGATATTATGCACATAAATTTTTTTCGAATTTACAATCTTCATATGTCAAATATTATGGTAACTGATTCAAAGATCAGTCAACATAAATATTAATAATTTATCCAAGAAAGATTTATTAGTAATATTTAGTATTGAATATTCCTTTTTTATTTTTTCACAATTTTAGCTTTTAAAGTGGTCAATTGATAATTATGTCAAATTTTCAATTGTATTTGAATTTTTTTTCTTTTTTAAAGTATAAAAAAGCTACAGTTAATTTCACATAAAGGGATACTAATCTAAATATAAAAATGTTTTTCTATATACATAAACTTTTTTTCATAAAAATTGAATTTTTAAATTAGTTTTTAAGGAGTTTAAATTTAATTTAATTAATTTATATAATCATTTTTAAAATGTAATATTTAATTTCAATATTTGTAATTTTTTTATTTTCTTAAATTATGATTTTCATGTAAAAAAACTTGATCTGAATCTTTAGTTTAATTTGTTTATTTAATCAGTATTAAAACATAGTATCAAACAAATTTATAGTTTAAAATTTCATCATTTGTTTTTTTTTTTTGCAGATTGTAGTTTTTTTTAAAAAATTAATTCTTATTTAGATTGAATTAGTACTTGTTTTGAACTAATCAAACAATTTGGCAAAAAAAAAATCAAATGAAAAAAAAAGGTCAATTAAAGCTTTGTTACTGTATAAGACTTTTCAACTAAATTAGACAAAAAAAAAAAAAAAAAAGGTAATAACATTAAAGTTGCCATATATAGACATAAATTTTATGTTTCAACTGTCAAAGTCTAAAACCTGAATCGCCACGGCCAGTTTTGCTGGCTATTTGTTAGTGTCTTGTCTCCCAAGAAAATCTAACCACACCAATCAAATTTCCTAATATATCTCAGCCCAAACATTCCCACTATATATCATCTCCCTTTCCCAACTCTCAAAAGGGACAAACCCTTTCTTCTGGTCCAGGTTAAAATCCCACCAAGACCCTAATAACGTTATTTAGTAGATTGTTTCATTGCTTAAATCTCTGTTTTTTTTAATAATTTTTTTAATAATAATCTGATTTATTTTACCATAAAAAATACTTTGATTTTTGTTCCTTAAACCATAAAAAATGATTTTTTTTAAGCTAGGCCGATCATATTCTCGTTCTTCTCATTCAAGAGTAAGTTTTTATTTTTCCTAATGGATTTTCTCATTTCAATTTCTTATTTTTCAAGCTTAACTTTTTTTTTTTTTACTTTTTTAAATAGAATTTGTTGTGTCGTGGCGGTGGGGGTGGCTGTGCCGGAGGGAGGTCGCCAAGCTTGCCACGTTCGACCGGAAACGTAGATGGACTAATTGGGGATTTAGGGTTTTTGAGAGGTTATTTAACGTCAATAGGATCTGGAAAGGGTTTTACTTCGAAGACCTATTTGTCAGATTTAAATGTCGTTCTTGCTAACCCTAGAATCCATCGCTTTTTCTCAAGTGAAGCTCCAAAGAAGAGGAGTAAGCCAAATATCTCTTTTTTTTATTTTCAATTTTCTGGGTAATTAATTGGTTAATAAGTGTTGATGGGTTTACACATTTGTTAGTTTTTATTAAAAAATTGATTTTTTTTTTTTTTTGGTTTAATAAAGTGAGGTGAGTGAATGGAATAAATTTTAGGTGGTAAGCAAATTTAGGGTTTTGCATTTTGGGGCTTTTTACATTGATTTAGCATGGTAAAGATTGATGAGTTAATGAAGAAATAGGGTTTAGCATTTTGGATATTTGCATTGCTTTGGACTTCTAGTTTTAACTGTTTGTTCTTGTCTTTTGATGGTTATTTGCAGATTATGAGAATTTTTACCCTAAGGAAAAGAAGGAAATTCCAAAGCAAAATGACCAAAAATCTGACTCCAAAGGTGAGAACATAACCCCCTCCCCCTCTATTTTCATTTTATAAATCTTATTTACCATTCAAATTTTCAATGTTAGACTGGAAAAATCAAGTTGTGAAGTTGTTGCAAAGATATACTGGTTTTAAATTCATTTTCAAAGAGAAAAATGTCATTGATATATATTCCGATTGCAACACTTAGGATTGTGGAAGGTGAACTGTGGTGCCATTTTCTTAAAAGCTATAGGTGATTGTAGAGTTGTCTTCAAAACTTTAGTTTTCTATGTGGTCTTTCCTTTTTACAATCGTGTGATGTCAGAAGCTGTAATATAGAATTTTGAAATGATCTCTTCTAAGATGATTCTCTTTGCCCTGCAGGTTTTACCTTGTTGAGGTTGCTTATTAAAGTATAGCTGTCGGATTACCTCTTTTTTGTTTTCTTGCTCTTTCTCTGTATATGAGTATTGTCTATGATTGCCTGCAAGATAGCTTATAATGAATTTTAACAGTTTTGTACTTTTCCCCCTATTTCAGAGGATTCCAACACAGATGATCAATGGAATTTTCAGGATACTTTCCTGAAGGCTTTTCAAAATTTGATTATCCCTTTGTTAGTACTTGCATTGCTTCTCTCTATGTCTCCCTGGACTGTCGAGCAGCAACAAGTAAGCTGTCCCCAAATTATTTCAGCTTGTTGATTCTCTGCATATTAAAGTAGGTTAATTTTTACTTTGATGCAATGCTGATCTTTCCAATGCTATAAGACTTCATATTTTGAGGTTAGAAGAAAAAAGACTGTAATAGAATATTGAGTCATATATCCAACTGTTACAAGCATCTGGTAAAAAGCTTCTTTGTTTTCTTTGTATTTGCTTTGGAACTTTTTGGCTGCATTTAAGCATTTTCCTCCTCTTTACAGATGATTAATGAATTCAGTTTATTGAACTCTTATTTTAAAGCATATCCATCTATATTTGATTTTGAATTCTGGATTCTGGAATTGGGTATCAAGTGAATAAAAGTTTGTACCTACTCAAGGCTAAGTTGAACGTCACCTGCATGAATTAACTCAATACTGGGATTGGGATGTGGAACCTTTTCAAGTTTAATGATTGAGCTTATCGGACTGAACTTATTCAACTTATGTAAGCTGCATCATATGGCTGATTTTTTTTTTTTATTGCATTTCTAGAGCAATCAAAAAGCTTTGTTAGGAAGATAACTCCTTTTCTAACCTATTTGTGTTAAAGCTACATTTTTGTGTATAGTCTCTACAACTACTTGAGTGGCTATAAATTCATCATGCCTGTATTGGAGCTGTGTTCAACTTTTATGAAAGTGGAGCTGAATGTTTGATTGGTTTGCACCCATTTTTGGTGGATCAATTGTAGACTTTTCATTCTTGCATGACATGTCCTTTGGATGATTGTTACCTTAAGAACCTTTTAAATGGACCATTCTGAGTTAATCATGTCATGTAGTATATATAATCACTGGCTGGTTTGGAAAATTTATGCATTCTTCCACGTTAATTTGGTATTTAAATATAAACAAAGTTCATTTATTTCTAAGCTTTTGCTCCTATGCTGTGGAACTCTTTCTTACAGATTACTTTCCAAGAGTTCAGAAACAAGCTTCTGGAACCAGGTTTAGTTGACCACATAGTTGTTTCTAACAAGTCAGTTGCAAAAGTGTATGTGAGGAGCACACCACAAAATCAAACAAGTGATGATGTTGTCCAAGGTCCTGCTAATGGTACTTCTGTCAGAGGACATGGAGGTGAATACAAATACTTCTTCACTATTGGAAGTGTTTCTTTTGAGGAAAAGTTGGAAGAAGCCCAAGCAGCATTAGGGATTGATCCGCATGATTATGTTCCTGTGACATATGCCTCTGATATGAATTGGTACCAGGAGTTGATGAGGTTTGCACCAACATTATTACTTCTTGGAACCCTCATATATATGGGCCGGAGAATGCAAAGTGGATTGGGTGTTGGCGGCGGTGGTGGTAAGGGTGTCCGTGGAATTTTCAACATAGGAAAAGCCCATGTAACCAAAGTGGATAAAAATTCGAAGAATAAGGTTAGTTGTCTGTATCTTATCCTGGTGCTTAAAAAGAAAAACCTGAATCTGAAAATTTCATGTTTTATTTATCTTTTATTACCTAAACTTATGGACCTGCTTTTGCTTGGTGTTTCTAGAATATGTGAAGGTACTCAGGTGTTATTTTCCTCTCTTTTCTGTTTCTGGTCAATCCAGGTCTATTTCAAAGATGTTGCTGGCTGTGATGAGGCAAAGCAAGAGATCATGGAGTTTGTCCACTTTCTTAAGAGCCCGAAGAAATATGAGGAACTAGGAGCTAAAATTCCAAAAGGTGCTCTTTTGGTGGGTCCTCCAGGTACAGGAAAGACCCTCCTAGCAAAAGCAACTGCTGGTGAGTCAGGTGTGCCTTTTCTATCAATATCAGGTTCTGATTTCATGGAGATGTTTGTTGGTGTCGGACCGTCCAGAGTGAGGAACTTATTCCAAGAAGCAAGGCAGTGTGCTCCTAGTATAATATTTATTGATGAGATTGATGCAATTGGTCGAGCAAGAGGCCGTGGAGGTTTCTCAGGTTCTAATGATGAGCGTGAAAGTACGCTTAATCAATTGCTAGTTGAAATGGATGGATTTGGAACCACTTCGGGAGTAGTTGTGCTGGCTGGTACTAATAGGCCTGATATTTTAGACAAAGCTCTATTGAGGCCAGGGCGATTTGATCGTCAGATTTCAATAGACAAACCTGATATTAAAGGTCGTGAACAGATATTTCAGATCTACTTGAGAAAGATAAAGCTCGATCATGAGCCATCGCATTACTCTCAAAGACTTGCAGCTCTCACTCCTGGCTTTGCTGGAGCAGACATTGCAAATGTTTGTAATGAAGCTGCTCTAATTGCTGCAAGGAGTGAAGGGGCACAGGTTACAATGGAACATTTTGAGGCTGCTATAGACAGGATCATTGGTGGTCTGGAGAAAAAGAACAAGGTAATTATCTCTTGTCTATGTGATTGTTTTAATGGTCGCTTTTCTGTGCTTGTGTAGTTCTTTTTCTATTGATGGCAGTAAGATATCTATTATCCTTGAGAAGATTGAAATAAAGTCTTCTTTATGTTCAGTTTTGTTCCTTAATAGTGGGAATACAACATGTGACTTCTTCCAGTTAAACATTTCCTTTATATCAGTCATTAATATGAGATGGTGATTATTGCATTGCATATTATGTCCAGAGAGATGATAAATAACTTTACATCATTATTTTATGTCTCTTTTTTCTTTTTCTATTCACCTTAATAACCAGATTCTTCTTGGTTTCAAGCAGGTAATAAGTAAACTCGAACGGAAGACTGTTGCTTATCATGAATCAGGTCATGCTGTAGCTGGCTGGTTCTTGGAACATGCTGAACCCCTCTTGAAAGTGACAATTGTACCTCGGGGTACAGCGGCACTTGGATTTGCCCAGTACGTTCCAAATGAAAACCTTCTTATGACAAAGGAGCAGCTTTTTGATATGACATGCATGACCCTTGGTGGTCGAGCAGCAGAACAGGTAAATTTCATATTTCATGTGACTATGGGTAGGTGCAATATCTCCAAGAATTCTTGGAAATAGTTACTTGAATGATCCCTTGTTGGTTTTTGTGTTGTTATTTACTCACCCAATATTCTATCATCGAGGCACAAACTGGAAATTGATTATAAAACATGGAAACTGAAAATTAAATCTATTTCTTCATATATGATGTGTATATATTGAAACTTTTTTTTTCATGATTCAGGTTTTGTTGGGAAATATATCAACAGGAGCGCAAAATGACTTGGAAAAGGTGACAAAAATTACCTATGCCCAGGTGGCAGTTTATGGTTTTAGTGACAAGGTAGGTCTCCTCTCTTTCCCTCAAAGGGATGATGGGTTTGAGATGTCCAAGCCCTATAGCAATAAAATGGGGGATATCATAGATGGTGAAGTGCGAGAATGGGTAGCCAATGCATATGAAAAAACTGTGCAACTTATAGAGGAACATAAAGAGCAAGTAGCTGAGATTGCTGAATTGTTGCTCGAGAAAGAAATTCTTCATCAAGATGATCTGGTTCGAGTTTTGGGCGAAAGACCATTTAAATCGAGTGAGCTTACAAACTATGACAGATTTAAGCAAGGTTTTGTAGAGGAAGATAGCAAGAGCATGCACACCTGAGGGTGGAACTGTGGAAGATGATGAATCTGCACCTCTGGATCCTCAGGTTGTCCCGACTTATCGGAATGTACATTTGACTTAATAAATTATTTTTTTTATTGTCCTTGCACAGCAGTGGCGGTGCCACATGAGATCCAGAGGGGGCCATGGCTCCCCCAAGAATTTTGAAAGTTATTTGCATATACAGGATGGTATGTGATTTTTTTTTTTTAATATTTTTAAAATAAATAAATGGTAACTTAAAATATAATCACTTTCTATTATTTTTATTTATAACTTTTTAACTCATTGAATCTTAAAAAAAAAAAAAAGAAGTATCACAATTTTTTTTAAGGTTTAACATTTAAAATTTGTCTTATTTAAAAATAAAAAATTTATGTGAATAATGAGAAGGATTAATTTATTTAGTGTAAAATTAAAAAAATTTTATACTTTTTGAACCATTGATTTTAGTAGATTTTAGAGATAAAAAGGATAAGTAAAAATAAAAAAGTTTAATCTTATTATTTAGATTTATTAAAATTAATATTAAAAAGTGTAAAATGTTTTTGTGTAAGTTGATTCACCACCCATGAATAATAGTTTTCAAATTTTATATTTTTGTAAGCTGTTAGGATTTTTTTATGTAAAATGATTTACTCTTTTTTTTTTATAGTATCAATAAATAGGCTAAACACTTGATTTAATTATGTTTGTCGAAGAATTATGTACTAATTATTAAGTTAAATACTTGAATATAAATAAATTAAATACTTTAATAATAAAAGATAAAATAACAAAATATATAAATTATTAAATAAAATTTGTGAAATTCACAACTAAAAACGAGTTATACGAAGATCATAAATGAAAATCAAAATTAATACTCATATTATAATTTAAGAGTTTTGATTAGACTATTTATCTGAAAATTTTAAAAACTTTAAGTTATAATATATTGATCTATATATTAAATTCTATTAATGTATCTATTTTAACCTTTAAATTTTTTTATATTATTTTTATTAGAAACTTCCAATATTTCATGAAAAGCTATATCTAATTAATTTATATTATAAAAAATACTTAACATTAATTGAAAAGTTGGTTTATCTAATTATTTTGAATTGATTAAAAAAAATAATAAAGACAAATAACATGAATTGATAAAAATAGACTTCTAATTAAATATTTACTTTCATAATAAATTTATTCTTAATTTTATAAATAAAACATATTTATAATATAATATGTATACTCAGATATGTACTTGACCCCCTCTTAATAAAAATCTTAACTTCCGCCGCTGATCATCATCAGCAACAATGTATCATTTGTACATTGTTAAAGGTGGCAAATGGAATACTCTTGTCATGGAAATACTGCTAAATAGGGTCTCTCTCAATGTCCGTGGCGTCAAGATAATTTGTTTTATTCTTCAGTACCTAATGGCATCAAAAGGTGATACGTGTAAATTTTCATGAAAAGAAAGAACATTAAAAAAAAGAAATAGTGTTATCTGATGCTATTTCAATTCATTAGTCAGAAATATGATTTAAGCAATGATTCCCCTTTTTTTTTTTTTAACTTTTTTTATTTATGAAATGATGCAAAGACTAAAGCGTCATAGCAGCCCTGGTCTTATTCATTTGTCCATGTTCACGGTAGAAACTAGATCAAGTGTCAAAGTCACATTTTCATTAATTTATTGACCACCAATCAATAGCTACCCGGAATTCTAAATGTAGCTTTAACTATTTTGGTCATAGCTCATGTATCCATAAATTAAATTAAGAAAATGATGGAAGGAATATTTTATTAATTACATAAGTCATAACCACTTCCTGCTATTTTTTTAAGTATGCCTCAATTATTAGGTGATACTTATTTTATGGGTGAGAAACGGATTTGTTATGAATGTAATAGTATTTTAAAAATAATAAAATAAGTTGTATATATTAAAATTTAAATCTCATATATGGGAGATGTTAACATCAATCAAGAACCTCTTTTTTAATATCATTATTAGGAATAAGCTTATTATGAATGAAAACATTTTTCAGTCAAAATTATTTAAAGAAAAGCACATTAAGGTTTTGATGTATTGATGGAATTGAAGTGTTGAATTGTTTTACTGCATAACATTCTGCTTTCGTTGTTAAGTTAGGTACTAACAATGGAAATGCCAATCGGTTTCCTTGCAAAATTCAGTGAGAATTACTCCAAGGTTTACAATTCTTGGCAAATTTTGTCTCAAAGGAAAATAGTTTCTCAGTTTATAAGAAAGAATCATGACATAATTATACCCAATACTTGAAAGAGGAACTCCTGTTTTCTGTCAAAAGTTGAGGGATTGTGGTAGCAGGGAAATTGTTGTATTTGTACCTAACGCTTAGAAAAACTAAAGAATCTTGAACGGCTTTTTCTAACCGTCCTCGTGCTCAAATTTGTCCTGGAAGGTCAAAAAGGTGTTGGCAGTCATTAGTCACACACTCGTTTTCATACTTTAGGACCCAATCAAACGCCAGGATTCATATGACTTTCCTATCTCTTTCCTCAACGATACTTCTATTTCCATGGCTTCCCTTTCCCTATATAATCTATCATCCCTACCCTTGTCATGTGTCTTTGTCTTATAGCTTGATCCTTCTTACTTTTTATTCTCCTTGCCAATTGTTCTAGGCTTATTTGCTTTTCATTACGTTCAGCTGTCATCAAGTTCAGGCTCTTTAGTTCTTAAGGTTGGTATATGGTTCTTTTTTGCTGGTAAAATCTCTGATGAGTTTGGTTGAGGTCATTCTGTTAGGATGTGAATATCTATTCCTAGGTTATGGGAGGGCTGGGGTTTTTGTTACCTGTAACTTTTAATCTTTAAGGTTTCCATGGAAATATTTTGCGGTGGAAGGTAGTGATTGCAGCCAGCTGCTGCAGCAAACTCTCTTGTGAAATATCTAGGCAGATACATTTAAATGAAGGGCAAATTGAATTTTGCCTTTGCAGCAGCCGAAGAATTTTCTTTTCCTCTTTCTACCTCCCATTTTCTCCCTGTTGAATAAAGCTATCTGAGAAAATGCTATTTCACAATACTATGCTTTTGATGCTGATAGAGTAGCCTATGTTGGTGAGATAACAAAAAAATCAGTTCTAACATTAACAATTTTCTCATTTTTCAGTTCAAAATGGAGTATGAAAACCAGTATCAGCATGTTCCAGCAGCAAAATACGAGTGGCTTCTCTTTGGTAAGTCTTTCTGCAGTATCAGATCCTTGGAATTTCTCAAAACTAGAAAGCACTGAAATATGTTATTAACATCTCTGAATATATCGACTTTCAGATGTGGATGATACCCTTTATCCTCTCAGTTCTGGTTTATCCAAGGCATGCACCAATAATATTGAAGGTACTGCAAATGGGATATCTTTTTATCTTTTCCCCTTCTCTCTTCAATAGACATATCATATATTCTTTCTGCATTCCATTATGCAGAATTTATGATTCAAAAGCTTGGAATAGAAGGAAACAAAGTCTCAGAGATTAATCGTGTCCTATACAAGAATTATGGGACATCAATGGCTGGTCTCAGGGTAAGGTCTTATTCTTCTTCAGTTGATTATAATTTATAAAGGTTCCAAAACTATGATGACTGTATATTAATTTTATTTTGTTTCTTCACATGCAGGCTGTCGGCTACAATTTTGACTATGATGAGTACCACAGTTTTGTTCATGGGAGATTACCTTATGAGAACCTGAAACCTGATCCTGTTTTGAGGAGTCTTCTGCTTAGCTTGCCAATTCGCAAAGTTGTAAGTTTTTTCTGTCCTGAAACAAGGCCAATACGCAATGTGATCACCATTCACGATTGAAAATTTTTTTTCCCTCTCCTTCTGAAACAGATATTCTCAAATGGGGATAAGGTCCATGTGGCTAAAGTTCTAAGGAAACTTGGCTTGGAGGATTGCTTTGAAAGAGTTATAAGCTTTGAGACCCTTAATCCCACTAACGGAAGCAACACTTCAGATGATGAACACAGCTTCCAGTTGAGAGGCTTAAGTACTGAAATTCTTGATGCCACCAATTTCCCTTGCCAATCAGCACTTCCAGAGACTCCAATTATCTGCAAACCATTTGAAAATGCATTTGGACAAGCCTTCAAGATAGCTAACATCAACCCTCAAAAAACAGTAAGATAATCAAATCTTTTCCAGTCACTTTACAATAATCAGCTGCTACATATTTAGCTTTCATCTATGGTCTTTAGGATTATGAAACAAGATTCTGATGATCATTTATATACCCAGTGCCTGTAATATTTTCTTTGTTCGAATTCTAACAACTCTTTCTTGCTTGTGGCAGCTCTTCTTTGACGATAGCATCCGCAACATACAAACAGGAAAACAAATAGGTCTCCACACTGTGTTGGTAAGTTGATATAATTCACATATTTTAAAACATGTATAGAGAAAATTGCAGGGAAGACTTGTATTTGTGATTCTTGCAGATCTGAGGATTTGATTTTTTTGTTCATATCCAATGTAGGTGGGCACTTCCCATAGAACAAATGGAGCAGATTATGCATTAGAGAGCATACACAACATTAGGGAAGCACTGCCAGAGCTGTGGGAATCAGATACTAAGAAATCAGAAGGCATCAGGTATTCTGGAAAGGTTGCAATCCGGACATCAGTGATGGCCTAGCTGATGATCACTCAAACCCAGCTGCTGCCTCGACAACAAAATGTCAAAACCGAAATTTCATTATGTAGAATTTGTATCTTTCACCATAATCATCATTAATAAAAAGAAATCTTTATTTCTTGATTCAGTGTCAGCAATTTGGACATACATATCTCACTCGATAATGTTTATGACAACAATATTATTATAAGGAGATTTCATTCATAATTTTAACTTTAATTTACATGTTAAATGCAATTCAACAAACATAATACGAAAATCCAATATAAATATTTGACTGAAACCTTCCATTATAACTCTGAAAATCTCCCCTCCGCTTGAGAAAAAAGCAATCCAAAGAAGAATGCTCATAGGTGATTTATGTGGCTAACCGTGTTCGGTAATTCCACACGTGTCGCCATCAACGCATCTTTAGTTCGACCTTATTAGGACGCGTCGAAGTCCTCAACTTGTCGTGTTTTTTCATTGGACCACGTCAGCTCCCTACTTTTGTCAGTTCCTTCTGGACCGTTACTTCTCTTCTCTCTTCTCAGTTTCTTTCTCCAAACGCTCCTTCAAACAATTTTACCTCTATTTGATGCCTTCTTAACCACCATTCTCTCTATCCTTTTCTTCTCTCTTTCTCTCTCTTTTTCTTACAGTGTTGGTTACTTCTGATCTGGTATTGTTGGATTCCTTACATGTTTTCTTCTTCATTTTGTACCTTTATTTTTGTTTTTGAGTTTTGGGTTTGTTTGATACTACATTTGTTATTTCATGTCGGTTAAGATTTCTTTTTTTTTTTTTTTTTCTCTTGGGTTAGTGTTTTCGTTTGATGTTTCAATGCGTTCTGTCTCTGGATATTTAAGACAACAATGAAATCTTTACCGGAATTTGAGTTCTGTTTCATTAATTGAAATTTCTTTTTATCTTTGTTTTTTTATTATACTTGAACTGATAGAAGATTCGATAGTTTTCTTAGCATAACTTTTTTGAAGATAGAAAATGGAATATGAAGGCCAGATCAACCAGGCCATTGACCCAAAATACGAATGTCTCTTATTTGGTAAATTTCCTATCTTTCTTTAATGAATATACATCTCTTAATATATAAAAAAATGTGAACTTTTTAAAGCTAACCATTGTAATTTTTTCTTTTTTCTTTTTGGTGCAAAACATTTTTAAAAAACTTATAGATCTAGATGACACTCTTTATCCTCTGACTTCTGGTTTGTCAGGGGAAGTTACCAAGAACATTCAAGGTATTGTTACTGTTTCCCTTGTAGGGTCCCCATTATTTTGACAAATTGTTAGTTTCCTCGTGAAATTCATTACCTTTTTTTTTTCTCGGATACCTAGAATATATGATTAAGAAGCTTGGAATAGAGGAAAAAGTTCCTGAATTATGTGTATCACTGTACAAGTATTATGGCACAACAATGGCTGGTTTAAAGGTGAAATCCATCATAACATTCTTTTGAGTATGATTCTCCTTTGAGAATGTTTAAACAATAGAAAGATGACAGGGATTTTCCTTTTTTATCTCCAGGCTATTGGCTACAACTTTGAATATGATGATTTTCATAGGTACTGATTTTTCTCCTATTCATGTTTTATCTGTTGATGATTTTATATATATGATATACGTTTCTAACTTATTCATGTATTTCAGTTTTGTTCATGGGAGATTGCCCTATACAATGCTAAAACCTGACCTTGTTTTAAGGAATCTCTTGCTTAGCCTGCCTGTTCGAAAAGTTGTAAGATCCTAGTTCTTCTTATGAATTGCCATTTGTGATCATTTAGAGCCACTCTTGTGACTATGTTCTGGGCTTGTTTACAGATTTTCACGAATGCAGATAAGAACCATACCGCCAGGGTGCTTAACAGGTTGGGCTTGGAGGACTGCTTTGAACGGATTATATGCTTTGAGACTCTGAATCCCACAAACAAAAACAACACTTCTGCTGATGGCTTCATCTCAAACATTGCAATTTTTGACATCAGTAACTACAGTGCTTGTCCTGATTCTGAGCTTGAACTTCCAAGTTCTCCCGTTGTCTGCAAACCATTTGAAAAAGCATTTGAACAAGCTTTTGAGATTGCCAACATCAACCCCCAGAAAACGGTAAATTAATCAATCCTTTTACTTTTCAGACTATGCATTGAGTCTCTGAACTTTCGGATGATTTTCATAACTCCTGTGGATGTTATAATGTCTTTTTTAGCAGTTGTTCTTCGATGACAGCATCCGCAATCTACAGAGTGGTAAAAATATGGGCCTTCACACCGTGTGGGTAAGCTACTAAATATCGAATTCAAAAAAAAAATAAATTGCTGCCTGGTGATTTTTTCCTTTTGGTTTTGCCATTCCTTCATTGGTTTGAGAATGTTTTACTCACTAGTTTCCCATGATACGCATATAGGTGGGAACTTCTCACGGAACTGACGACGTGGATTATGCATTAGAGAGCATTCACTATATCAGGGAAGCATTGCCAGAGCTCTGGGAGGCAGATGAGAAGGCTGAAGACATCAGTTATTCTGGGAAGGTTTCTGTCGAGACAACAGTTAGAGCATAGCTCGTTGACCTTAAATCTTTGTATTTGTTGGACATTCACCCACTCTTTTTGTAACATGTCACAAAGTTGATCTTAGAAATAACATTATAATATCTTATTTAATAAAATTGGTCTTTTCTATGGAAATTATACCATTTATTATTGTTAATATCTGATTAATCTGGTTTACTTTTAAAAGCATCAAGGAGCAAAACAAAGGCACTAACGTGATAGAACACATGTTAGGGCAAAAAGACATCTCTTGTACCCTTCACATTTTAACCCTTCAGGCTTCAAGTGCCCTATGGCCACACCAAAATTTGAATCAATCTGAACATAATTGGTTAAATATATACAAGCAAAACCCTAAAAAAGTTTTTGGACCCTTTTAGGCAAGGGCCTAAGCATCAGCCCACAAAAATGGGCTATTTGAAATATCAAAGAAATATGGACCACAGACAGTAATTTGCCCATTGCAAGGGTAGGGCTTAGTCGGCCTCACTTTGGACTTTATGTAAATTGGGCCCATTTGGGCTGTAACTTAAAGTTTGTATTAGTCAGCCCATAAAAGAGCAATTGGCGGCCCCAAATTACAAAACAGAACACAAACAAAATTGTGTTCCCCTAATCCATCGTTTTCCCTCTTTCAAAAGAGAAAAGACTGAATCTTTCTCTCTTTGCAACAATACAAGAGAGAAAATAACCACACAAGTGATTCAGTTATTTGTAATTCAAGGTTCTTTATTCGATATTGGAGGAAAGCTTGGGGGCTAAAATGTCGAAGCGAGAACTCTCCAATACTTTGAGGGGCTTGAAGGTAAACTTACTGAACAAAAGCTTATTCTCTCTTATTAGTTGTGTTTTATGCTTGAATTATTCTGTACCAACTTGAGATTTGCGTTGATTTTTGCTTTAATTTGTCTGGGTATTTATTATTTTGTTGATTTTCCATTGAATTTGTAATTTTTTGGTTATATAGATTCTTCAGTTCTTTGTATGACTATTGAGATTTGAACTAGGCTTTGTGTTAATTCATGTGGGTTTCTTTTGTTTTGTTGATTTACTTTTTCAAGTTGACAAAATATTGAATCTTTAACTTATATGAGTTTTTTTTCTATTTTATTTAATGCTATAATAGTTCATGCAAAGGGCAGCTCAGAGAGAGGAGAAAGTTGAGAAAGAAGAGGAGGTTAAACCTGAAGAGAGTAGTACTATTACTAGAAAATGGTACGAAAATTTCCACCTCTTTTCTGAATTATTTTAAATCTGTGAACTGTATTAAACATTCTTCTTTCTTCAGTGCTTGTTTAGATTTAGTTATGATATGGAGGTTATTCCGCATCCAATATGATTGTTTGATTTCACTCATGAGGACAAAGATGTGGCTAGGCTATACTTTATTTGATCCTTGAACTTATACTTAAAGGTGGTAGAGAAAGAACACCGGTATGCCTTTTGTTTCCTGGGAGTTGAAAATTCTTGCAATGCTGATCATTGAAATAGAGCAATGGGGCTTTGGGATATTGTTTAGCATTCAAAGAATAATGTAAGGGTTAGGAGATTATTTCCAATTGCTGCCTTCAGTGTCTAGTGATCAATCTTGATTCCCCTCAGTCTGCAGAAAGCAGAATTTTGTGTGTGTAGAATTAAAGGAGGGATCCTCAGTAAATAAATTTGCTAGGATGTAACTACCTGTGAGATCTGGTCATTTGCTTCTGAATCTTTCCCAATTTTGATTTGTTTAATCCTTATTGTCTGTTTGCATGCATTCAGTATGGTCATTATGGAAGGGGATCCCCATCCAGGAGCAATTGTTGGACGGATGTCATTTCAGAGTTTCAATCCTTCTATTGATGTGAGTATAAAGGTCAAGTGACCTAAGAAATTTTCCCAATGACTATTCACCTTCTGTGATTCTCGTGGCTTCAGCCCTCATATGAAAGCCTTGTATTGGTAGAAACTGAATGAAGAAGTATCAAATGTGTCGCGGCTGGATGCCTCTGGTGGAAGAATGTTGTCTGGGTGAGTTTTTTTTTTTTTTTTTTTTTAATTTTCACAGATCTTGTGTTAATTTTCTGGTAATTTCCTGAAAGTTTTTGAAAATAATTATGTTGTTTGTGTTGGAATTATAAAATAGTCTTAAGAAATGAAAGATTTAATCAAATTGGTTTACTCCTGAAAGGAAAATCCAACATTTAATATTAGTAGGGGGCCTGCACCGGAAGAAATATGGGAATGTTTAGATGGAAATGCTAGTCACATGTCGCTTTAGTTCAGTGGTAGGGTAAGTTGAATTGAGCACATGTATGCACAAGATACATTTTTTTAATCTTTTTTGTCCTTGAATTGCGACAGTGAAAATAGATCTGCATCTGAAGCAGCTGACCTCCCAAAAGTCGGTACAGATAAATATGAAGGTAATGGAGACCTTAAGAGGAAACAGTCTGACATAGTTTCTGAACCTGAGTATCCAAATAAATCACCCAAAAATGGTCATGGAGTTCAATCGTCACCGAGCAGCAGTAAAGCCTCCTCCAAAAAGCAGTCAAAGCGTGAGAAGCTGGACTGGAATGTTCTCAGGCCACCAAAGTCTAATAGGTGATGATAATTAGGAAATTGTGTTCACCACTGTGAGGCCATTAATATTTCTTTTCAGGTTCCTTAAATTGAATATGTAACTTTGTTGTCATATTATCGAAGCTCAGCTTTCTTAACTTTCAAATTTGTTCATTTAACGTAAGTTACTCTTTCTGTACTTGCATCTTGATTCCCCTTACTATTGTTGCACCCTTGACTTGGCCTCTGTCCCGAGTATATATCTGATTTATGGGTAATGATCACAAACAGTAATGCTAATGTCACGGAAGGTTACAGTGAGAAATGACATGGTTTCCTCAATATTGCAAAATTTTGTTCCAGGGACCTTTCGGAATGCTTTATTTGAAAGTTGAAACACTGCTTCTAGCCAATCCCCGGGAGGACACTTCTCCCCTGCGTCCAAACAAGGGAAATGAAAAAAGAAAGCAAAGCATTTGTTATCTACAAGCTTGTTGTGATTGCAATTGATATCATTTTAAAGCACGTTGGAGCTAATGACTAATGAGCTCTTTTAACATACATCACATGCAACCTTTACTTCTAGGACTAGGAATTTGATATTTTACAACTACACCAAATAATGTAAGTAATAGGCCAAAAGAAACTAATCTGCGATCATCACAGTTAATTCCTGACAGGTTTCCAACATGAAAGGGCATAAATAACTCTCCCCTTCCATCCCTGCAGCATCCAGCGGCCATCCACATCTACAGCAAAATCCCTATGATAACTAGATTGGACCATATTCATCACTTTCTTCAAGTGCTCCTGATCCAATGAGACCTGCTTGAACCCTGCCCTCAGTATCCTAGCCTGCCATTGTTTATACGCCTCTGGCCTTTCTACCCTCTCACTACCCTCGCATGCAACAACATTCATAATGTCCTTCCCAAGTACTTCCTTCTCAAACATCATCCTTTGTGGATCTTCCCGGGAAACATTAGCTTCAAATATATCGAACTGAGCAGAGAAATGAAAGAGTGCCTCCCGGAACCTTGTGACGAAAAAGGGAGCGTTGTATGTCCCGTTTGCGGTCACAAGGATGAATAATTCTGGGTTGATGCTTCTGATCAATTTCAGTACAGTGTCCCTTGCACTGGTTGGCGCCACTGTGTCATCTGGGAGGTTCTTTAGCCGATGCATGCAGTTAACAACCACCGCTTCATCTTCTTTAATCTTTAGTTCCTGAAGTTGGATGGTTTCCCATTTCTTTGCTATCACGTTGTACTCAAATGGGACATTGAATCTCTCACAATACCTTTTCAAGCGACGTCCCGTCTCCTCCACCCTTTCTGCAGGCCGGAAACCAGGTTGCGGAAACTCAATTCCGGTAATCCGAAGCTTGGGAGGTCCACCAGCCCTTGCTGAGAGACGCTGGATGAGGCAAGGCCATTGAAACCCATAGCAAATGCCAAAATCAACGATGTGGAGCGTGGTTGCCTTTTCTGCCACTTCCATTATCTTTTTATTTGCATAGAAATTTGACATTTTCTTAAAGGGGCAAGCTAAAACATAAACTCTGTAAGCTTTTAGGATTTCAGCAGCCGAGGTCCGATTGCTTAGCAGAGTTGAATACGATGGTGCCCCCATGCCAGCCAAACGTGTCTTAAGGGCATTAGCAAAGTAATGTGCCAATCTTTGGGTTCCATCTCCAGAAGCAGAAGAGTGCCGACTTATCTGTTTCAGCAGCACATTGGCAGTCCTTTGGTCATTGTTGGCCACAGCTTGTGCGCATTGAATAAGGAAACTCCACAAATCCACCACTTCACTTTTCTTGCCGTTTTTCTTCCTGCGTGTTGTTCGACCATTAACAGACCCTTTTAGAAGCCCATTCTGCTGCGAGTTCCCGTTAAGAGAACCTATCGTAGAGTCCTCATTTTCACCTTTGCAAAGCAGTACCTCGTCGAACATCTCTGACTGCTCTGAATCTTCAAGAGAAAGCGCAGATTGTTTGTTGCTTCTACCTTCTTCCAAATAATCACCATCCTCACGCTGATAACTTTTTCTTCCCCTTGACCTTGATGGTGATTGATACCTTACATCAGGAACAGAAAGCCTTGATAGCTGGTTGCTTTCTGGAGCCAGAAGCACCTTATCATCATTGAGAGGGGACGTACCAGCTTTCCCGACGTCTCTTCCGAAGTGTCTAAAAGGTTCTATCGTGGTCTCTATTTGTAAATCAGGAAATAAAGAAGTTCTTTCAAGAGAATCGATAAGAGAGGTTTGAATGTAAGAGGAGTTGAATTCATCTGGACTATATATCCTACTCGGTTCGGCCGAGTTGGTAGCTGTTGTATAGCTGTCACTGCTACCAATACTTCTGCTGTGGGTAAGATTATCATCTGGGTTATAATAATTTTTACCCGTACATGCAGAGATAGAATCGGCTGAAAGTGGATACTCGTGGCCAAGGACTTCATAAAACGACTTTTCAGCAGCTTGGAGAGCTAAGCAATCCTGCAACATGCAGGTCTTTTCCTCCAGGTCTTCTTCCATTAGCATCTCATTGATGTACTTGAGCATTTCATTGGCAAAAGGAACATTGTCAAGGGGATGTCCGTCTGAACTCATGCCTGATGATGAAGCTGAATCAACAGGAGACTCTGGACTTGTAGGAATGGAAGGTGGACTTGGAACAATTTGCTCAGGACTCTCTATAAACCCCTTAGCAAGGATGTGATTTGAATGCACTGGCACTGAGACATGATCAAATTTCAACCCATACATGGAACTAGGAAAATCTTTGAAAAGGGTATCCATCGCAAGTTAGAAACTTACCTGATATAAAAAGACCTGACTGAAATAGGATTGAAATAAACCTAAAAACTGACCTACCCTCTTATTGATTGCCAAGAATCTTGAGGAAAACTAGAAGAGAAAATGAATATTTCAAGATAGGAAAGAATCTAATTGGCTGAACAAGGATTGAAGAGATATAAATGAAAGAATTGAAAGAACTAAAACTGAAGAGAAAAGTGGTCAAAGAGTATAGCAGAGAACCTCGATAATTCCATAGTTTGTAGAAACAACACCGAGGACGCTCTTCACATATAAAGATTAAGCTATTAAGCTTTTTGAGTGAACCTTCTAGGAAAGTACAGTAATGACAGAGCAAGCCGCCAACTTGTACTCACCGTTTAAGACAGATTTAACAGACACTGGAGTCAAGGGCGAAACCTATCATTAATGGACTGTTTTGGGAGACAGGCCGAAAGGCCTTATCAACGAAATTACTTGACGCGCAAGAGATTTGACCCTGCTTTCAGTCAAGTGGGAACGCAAAGTTGTCTTAGCATCGTGAACGTGGGGATTGGTGGGATGCGTTGTCCCATGACAATGACCCAATTTATTGAAAATCAACGAAATTTCTTTATGTGACGAAGCTCAAGTCATTTTTTGAAAATCTTCCGTGATACTAAACCTAACTGTTGGCCTCTGATATTTTCTCTCAAAATTATTTATCTTCAGCTACCTAATACCTGAAGCCACCGTTTTCCTGTCTTTATTTGTTTTGGAATCTCGGGTAGGGCTCCATTACAATTCTATATTTGGCAGAGGATTTTCTCTTAACACTAGTACATTGTTGGGTGTCCTACCCATTGAATGTGTTCATCAAGATAATAAAACAACATAATATTGTCACGAACATGAACATATGTATATGCATTAATTCAGCTATAAATCACTTTATAAGTAAACTCAAGTTGTTGCAACTGCTTCTGTTCCATGCATTTAGCCAATTCAAGATTTAAATTGCCTCAACAATGTAGTAGTATAGCCTCTTGTCAACTTTACTGATCTTATCAAACTTTAACAACAAGGTTTTATGATAAGAATGGAGACACAGTGGCTGATTTACAACGAGGTTTGCTTAAAAGAGCAACCTATCGTGAATTAGAATAGATTCTTCTTGCTCAAGTACTCCAAAAAGGCTAGATTCATTCCTATCTCTAAGCTTTTTACCTTACCATGTAATTGCTAGTTGTTATCTAATTTTGCTTGATGCTTAACATTGATAAGATGAGTACATGGTTAATGACTAATAATAAAGTTAGAAATAATCATTGACCTCTTTTACGTTTTAACTATATTTGATGTTACATTCGATATGTAATTTAATCATATCACTTTCAAGTGAGATCTTAAAATATTATGAATTTTTTTTTTAATCATTATAAAAATTTTCAATTAATTGATGATAAATCTTCATATATCTAAATGTAAATTAATAAAAATACAAAATTATTTTAAAGATTTCATTTGTCAATAATTTCTCTAATAATTAAGTAATCTTTTTAATTTGATCTTTTAGCTTTTTACAATATTAGATAAACTCATCACTTACTCGTCTGTAAAGAGAAAATAAAAAGGAAATAAGTAAACCATAGCTTAGTCAGTATAAACTCATATACCTTATTAGATCAAGTATCTTTTTTATACATATATAAATCATTAAAAAATATCATTTAAATTATGCTTCTAAATCCTTTAAGTAAGCATTCAAATGATTGATATCATATCAAAATATATCATTTCATCAATTATAAATCATAAATTATGATCAAATTAATACTTTATACAAATCATGAATCAATTTTCAAAATCATAAATTCATCATCATAAATCATCTTTATCATTAGTTCATTATCAACTACGATTACTACTATAACCTGTGACAAGGATTGTATCAACAATTTCATCATCATAATTATTGTTAACTATTATAACCAGTTAGCTAATACCTTATTCTACTACTATAACTTATTAGCCATGGTCGTAAAACTAATTTTGGTGTTGATGATCCCACTTATAAAAATTTATTCGTAACTATTATAAAATTATTCTTTAAGCATAAATTAATTTCTCATTTCATTTATAAGTATGATCCCTCATTTATATAGCAAAACACAAAATAAACAAATGTTTGGTCTTATTTTCATATATCGAAAATAAAAAAATAAACTTTGAATCATTAAAAGTATACACATATACATAAGTTCAAAAACAAGAAAAATGTGAGAGATACTTAACTATTTTCTATTCCAACTTTTTTTTTTTCAAAATAATTAATAGTCTTTTCAAGGTCATTTTAACATATAAAAAATTATTTAATCTTTTTAGAGATTATTTATACTAAAACAACTAAATTATATAAGAGTTAACACAACTAATTAATGTTAGCAGCTTGAGCTCCTTTAACTAAAATGGTCATATCTTAAGATATACAACTCAAAATTAAGATATTTTTAATGAGTTATTAAAAAATAAACTCGATAAGATTTCTAACTATATATGGTCCACCTCTTAATTTTTTGTATATTAATTGTAATAATTTTTGCAATCCACATCATATACTGCTCCTAGATAATATGTATGTCTTCTAATAAAATTTAAATATTTATTTATAAGAGACTCAAAATTTAGTTATGCTTTTTTTGTGAAAAGTAGACTCTACAAGCTTTCTAAATGTATATGGCTCAATTTGTAATTCATTGCATAAAAATTAAGAGAATTTTCATAATTCCTTCATATTATATATCCTTAAATAAAAATTAAATAACTATTCATAAAAAAACTCAAAATCGATTTTCATTTGTTTCGTTGGAAAGTATATTTAACAAACTTTCCAACAATACATAATATTTATAGTAATATTTTATTTCTTAATATTTTATCTCTTAATACAAAATTTTATTTAATCCACTGTTATAGATAATAATATCTTATCTAAAAATAACATTTCTCTTCGAATTTTTAAAATCCAAATCCTCACTTTTAGCCTTTAAAATCTACTCAATAATTATAATTAAATCTTAATAACATAAAGAAAATTAGGTCAAATAGTTTATCCAAATAGATCATGAAAATTAATAAAAGATTTCATAATTTTTTTTGTTTTTCTTTCATAAGATTAAACTACAAATAATAACAAATAACATGATATTTTTTTTAAATTAAAAAAAAAGGTGCATAATCACATTTAGGAGATTAATTCGATTACTGCCAGTAATTTTGAATCCTTAACTTAATTTTTCAAGCTTTCTAACCCCAACAAAGATGAGAAAGATAAGAAAGATGAGCTCTCATTTTATTTTTTGTTTCACATTAAATAAAAATAACTAAATTTTCTTTTATAAAATATTTTAATCTTTTTTTATTAATTAATTTTTTAATTAAATTTATAAGCTTTGATAATAATCTAATTCAATTATTATTTGACATGGCTATTAAATTCAATGAAAGAGGCTTAGTAATTTGAACAAAAGTTACATGAAATATCTTAAGTGAAGTTTGTAAAATTTTTTTTAGAAATTATTTAATAAAAACTTTAATAAAAAATCAAAATCAATAAATTGATAGAATTTGATGTGAAAACAATAATATATAAAAAATTTATAAAAAATATTATTTATAATTTAAATTTGATTGATATTTATTCAATGATAAAAATTTTATCAATATTTTTATAAAAAATATTTATCTAAAAATATATATAAATTTATTAAATTTTTTTAAAATTTTAAATACTTAATTTATGTAACAAAATTTTTTAATTTATTAATTTTAATTTTAATTTAATTATTTCTAATAAAAAATATTCATCAATTTCATATAAACAATTTCCTTTAAATTTTTCCCTAGTAATTCCAGATTAATCTGCTTTGAATCAAAGTTGAAAATTTGAAAAAATGCAATTTCCAAGGCCAATTCAATGAATCTGATTCACTTTCTTTGCACCCAATTTATACACGTATATAAACCAAAACAACTCTGCATTGGACTGTAGTGTGATTAATGTTTGTTTATAGCCTCCAAGCAAGGAAACGGTAGCTCCATGGATATGATTTGACAGGTTGGTTTAGATCAAAGCTCAAAAAACCGAACAGACCAACAAGAATCTTAATCCAGTTTTTAAATTCAAATAATTTAATCTATCAAAATATAAAGCACCATGTAAGAGATTTGTTGAAATATTGGCCAGATTCATCCCATCCCACCTGAAAGGGGACTTTCTCTTGCATTACCATAATTTCTTATTATTATATAATAATATAAATGGAAACCCCACTACTTTATTCCTAATACTTAATGTAGAAATTTCTTTGAACTATGTACCATAGATTAAGTACGAATGAATATTAAAGGTGTGAAAAGGAGCTATTCTCATTTACCATGGGGAAATAAATAGTTTATTTTCCCTACTTTTCTTAGGAAGAAAACTGTTGCAGCTCTCGGGTTTGAGTGCTTATCTGATAAGTGGATTCTAGAATGGTGCAATTCATGGTTGTGGCTGAGACAAGGTGTGAATGGAGTTCAAAGTTCTAACTTTTCTAACTAAAATGATAAAAAAAAAAAGCCTTCAGTTTCTATATTTTGCTTGAAAATTAGCAAGATTCTAGAGTCTCTTTGTGAAGCATATTGTGAATTGAAATTTAGTGGCCCATTTGCCAGGCTGGATTTATCAGATTTTCTTGACTGGAGGCATTTTGGTCATAGCCTCGTTGGTCATCATTGGCATAAATTAGCTTGTATGTTAAAAAAACAGACTAGAAATGAAGTTGTAACCGACGTTTTCATTTGCTTGCTAGGAATAAGGGCCAGGAAAGCGCCATTTTTGCTCCTTCTTTGAATGTAGATTTTCTTAAGCGGTTTGGACCATTTTTCTGGGAACTGTTTTTACTGAAGAAATGAAGGCGATTGAAGTGAAAGAAAACTTTTCAAATTAAATTATATTGAAGTAATCTGAACTTCTTTTAATCAAACAGATTCGGCCTGGAGAAATATAGGCTCCATGGAGATTGCTATATTATCGCTCAAGCTATTTTCAGTTATGTGAATTATAAGGGGCTAGTTTCTGGGCTTGGTTTCCAGGATTTCTAGAGAAACCTGACATATCTCAAGATTGAGGCATTCCATGTTCTTTTGTTGCCAAGAAACAATTCTTTGGGTTTTTCCTTAATAGGCCATATTACTTTCATGGCATAGATTTCCTTGGTAATACAGAAATGTTCATCTACTATTAACATTAGAAGGAAAAGAATCAACATATTAAGAGCAGAGCAGAGAAATGCTTTGCTTTGACATATTTAGATTAGCAAAAAATATGATCAGCAAGAGCTTGGCCTAGCTCATTTGTCATGTTACTTATTAGAAATATGAGACCTCTGTCACTCCTGGACAGGCTTCCAGCAAGAAAGAGCATGAATTACTCTCCCCTTCCAACCCTGAAGCATCCACTGGCCATCAACTTCAATAGAAAAATCCTTATGGTAGTTTGATTTCACCACTGTCCTTGCCCCATTCAATATCTTTTGGTCTAAAGGAAGTTGCCTGAACCCAGCATTCTGGTTCCTGAACTGCCATTGCTTGTATGTTTCTGGTCTGTCAATTCTCTCCGGCCCCTCAAATGCAATAACATTCATAGCATGCCTTCCAAACATTTCTCTTTCAAGCAGCAATCTATCTGGATCTTCACGAGGCACGTTAGCCTCCAGGATGTCAAACATTGCTGAGTAATGGTACAATGCCTCTCGAAATCGCGAGATAAAGAATGGGACATTGTAACTACCGTTAACAACTCCATGGATGAAAAGATCTGGGTTAATTCTGTTGATCAACTTTAAAACAATGTTCCTTGGACTGTTTAATACCAATGAGTCGTCAGGCAGATTCTTTAGCCTGTACATACAGTTAGCAACAATAAACTCATCTCTTTCAATCTTTAGATCCTCAACTCGGACGGATTCCCATCTCTTTGCTATGGCATTGTACTCAAATGGGACATTAACATTCTCACAACACCTTCTTAAACGACGACCTGTTGCTTCAATTCCTTCTGCAGGTCGGAACCCTGGTTGGGGAAAATCAATTCCCGTAATGCGAATCTTAGGTGGCCCACCAGGCCTTGCTGAGAGACGATGAATAAGGCAGGGCCATTGAAAACCATAAGCAATGCCAAAATCGATAACGTGGACTGTTGTTGCCTGCTCTACTAGCTTCCTGATGTTTCGAGTTGAAAACAAATTTGATATTCTCTTGAAAGGGCATGCTGTAACATATAAAGTGTAGGCTTTTAGGACATCAGCAGCCAATGTGCCATTACTTGGAATTGGCGCATACAAAGGTGTCCTGGTGCCATTTAAGCGTAACTCTAGCCCGTTGGCAAAGTAATGAGCCAACCTCTCAGTTCCATCACCAAAAGGAGAAGAGTGTTGCCTAATCTTGCCTAGTAGCTCAGTTGCAGCTTTTTGGTCGTAGGTGGCCACAGCTTGGGCGCATTGAGTTAAGAGACTCCACAAATCTACCACTTCCTTTTCGTTTCCTTGTTTCTTTGCTCGGGTTTTTCTACTCTTATCTTGTTTCACCAGATGGTTATCTTGCAACTTCCAGTTAGTTCTATTTTGCGATGCTTCATAAAGAGGACATGAAAAGGGCACACCATTCCCAACCTTAACAAGGAAAAACTCATCGAATATGTGTTCATCAGACGAGTCTTCAACAGTAATTGCAAAATTCTTGTTGTTCCTCCTTCCTTCCGGGGAATCCTCAAATTCACGTGGATGATTTTTCCTTCCCATGTGCTTCCACGCTTCTTGCTCTGCTTCCCTCTCTGTCATCCCATTCTCTTGATCTGGTATCTTAAATATGTGACTCTCTACAGGCTCAGAAGGCTGTATCTCACCACATAAACGAGGTGAAAATGGGGTAAGTTCAGTAGAGTAAATACTAGAACTTTGCATCATCGAGGAATCAAAGCCATATTGGTAAAAATTCCAACTTGATTCCACCAAATTGTTAGCAGCAGCCTGGCTAACATTGTCATTAGCTGTACTACTATAGAGATTGGGATCATATGGGTACTCGCTATAAACATCAACATTCTGATTGAAATGATCAGGTGAAGGGGGATGTTTCTGAGCTAGAACATCATAGAAAGATTTCTCTGCAGCTTGGAGAGCTAAACAGTCCTGCAACATGCAGGGTCTGCCCTCTTCATCTTCTTCCATAAGCACATTATTTATGTAGTTCAACACAGCATAGGAAAAGTCAACGTTCTCACTACCGCATTGAGAATCTCCATCTAAGTTCGAACCTGAAGACAATGATGCTACATGGACAGGACGGTTTGATTTGTCTGGACCTTGACCCACAAATATTTTACTAGAATTGGATCCAATAACATGATTTTGAGAATTGGCCATGTTGAATTCAAATCGATTCAAGGAATGAGAAAAGTTTGGAGAAGGTTATCCATTGCATACGGGAAAACCTATATGAAAAAACCCAAATTGAAATTTGCAACTTCTAGCAAAGAAGCTTCAAAAGAGATAAGCGAAAAGTATGGAACCCTAGACATGAATCTTTTGTTAATAGAAGTTATACCCTTTCATGAAACGAAGTAAGAAATGGCAAAAGACTCATTCTTGAATACTGGCAATTACAGAGAAAGAAAGTTTGAGAGTAGATCAAAAGGACGAGAGTAAATAATTTAAGGTAAAAAATTAAAGCTACCTTACAGGAACTATAGGCCGTTGCTGAGAAAGCAAAAGCATGGAAAGACTTAAGACAGATGCCAGGGCCCTGATTTTCTACAGAAAAAATGTTGAAACCTTATTTGAAAGTCCAAGGTGAGACCAATTCAACGGCCGCCTGGCAGCGACAAGCTGGAGTTATTTTAGTAGAATCATTTTATAGCAAATCCAAAGCATAACAGGTTCGGGTTTTAAATGCTTTGATTCACCTAACAACTCTAAAAAATGGTATTTAACAATTATAAAGTGTTATTTAGATTAAAATATGATACTTATAATTTTTTATTTTATTTTTAAATTACAAAATCTTTATTTAAAAAATATCAGAAGATTGCATTAGATCATTACTCATTATATTAACCCATCATTAAGCTGCACAAATACAAGATTCGTTGAAGCAAAATTATATATACTTTGATAAAAACAATGCTAGTTTAATCGAACTTGAAAAAGCTAGCCGCCACCTTTTTGTCTCTTACATATTGTATGGTATACACTTTAAATATTCGGTCCTTTTTTTTTTATTATTATTTTGAATAAATATTCAACCCCTTTTACTTAGTTGAATAATGTATATATATATATATATATTCATTTAATTAGCACTGATCTTTCCTATGCACGTGTGAAGTTTATTGTTAAATAATATTGCATTAATTAAATATAATTTCCTTTTAAGATAATATAAAATAGATAAGTAAAAACTAATCAATAATTAATTTCTAAAAAATTTATCATTTAAGGAAATTTTACTTAGTAGGGACTTCAATATTAATAACAAACTAATAAAAGAGTTTATCAATATTTTAATTAAATAAAATATATAATCATTAAAGTAAAATAATTAGTTAAATAAGTTGTCAAGTGTTTATATGTTGTTTCCTATTTGTATTTTTAAAATTCGTTTTTTATTTATGGATAATATTCTTTTCGTGTCATTTTATTTGTTCATCCTTTTTTTTTTTTTTTGATATCTCAAATTTATGTTTTATTTCTTTTAATATCTAAAATTTTTAACTTTTTATATTTTAACTTTTTTTTTTTACATTAAAAAAATTATAGAATTTTAATTTTATAAAAAAATTAAATTTCAATATTAAATACATTAAAATAATTTTTTTTAAAATTCCCTTAAAAATTAATAATATTCATATAATTTAAGACAGAAAGAATATATAAATATAGATACAGATATATGATATAAGTTTTTTTTTTTAAGAAAATGTATAATATGAATTGTAAATCTCATTGATTTGACGTCACATGCATGGTTACCATTGATAATGTTCCATATATATAGAAATTAATTATATAGTATATAAAATTTGATTAAGTAATTTTACGTGTGATTAAATGATCCGGTTGTAATTAAGTTTAATAGGTTGATGGGAACATAATAATTAAACTAGCATCGCTTTCATTTCATTTTCAACTAGAAGCAGGAGTTACATTCAGTGAAAATTATTGAAGGACAAAAAACGTGTAATAAATTAACTTTGAAGAGTTACTAATTTCATTGTCTTGAATCATTTTGTAGTAAATTCAAAGCGTAAAAATTTGAAGTTTTAATTCTGTTGATTCACTTAATGACGTACAGTATAACGACTGTGTCGTTTGTTTAGCAGTGTCACATGTTAAGCAATGGTTTTTCTTGTTCTCATTTTTTTTCAAAAAAATAATAAATATTTTTTAAAATTATAAAAAATATATTTTATTTAGGGGCCACGTGTCAAGTAATGGTTGGCCTTTTTGCTTTTTGGTTTTTTTCTTTTTTTAAAAAAACTTTTTCCTTTAAAAAAAATAAATATTTTTTAAGTTATAAAAATATGAGTTTTGTTTTAATACAATACATAATATGAGTTTTAAATCTCATTGATTTGACCTCACATGCATGGTTACCACCGATAGTGTTCGTAATTAAATAATAATAATAATAATATAAAATTTGATTATATTACCTTAGATTAAATGATCCGTTTGTAATTAATTTTAATAAGTTCATGGAGACATAATAATTAAACTAGTATTGATTTCATTTATTTTCAACTATAAAACAGTAATTCAATGTTGCTGCTTGCTTGCACATGGGTTTTTTTTATTATTATTATTTTTGTGGTGGTAGAGAAATGGTTTAAAAGAATCTATTAAAAATGGTTTAAAAGAAGAAATGATGTGGATAGCATATCTTTTTTTTTATTAAACATGTTTGATATTAAATAGCCACCAAAAAAGAAAATTAGTGACAACAAGATTATTGTTTTTGACAAGGTGTGGGGTTGGGTTGGCTGCTCCACCGTTTCAAAAAGGGGAACCTCCATTTGAAACTATATATAAATATAATTCAATAAACTTTAATAATTAATACGTATTAACCAATAGGTTGAAAAAGAGTTTGTCATCTTTAATTGTGGACCACATTCACCAGTAGATCCATCGCACCTGAGACTAAACCTTTTGCATTATTGCATCATTTTTATTAACCTTAAATATTGGCTTTTGCACGTTGACGTTCCAATTTCAAGTCTTCAAGTGTACGTAATCACGAGGAAAAGACCTATCACTGTTAAAGATAAAAATGGTAAAATTTTTCTTCAAATTTCAATATTTTTTATTTATTTTTAGTTGACATTTTTTTGTAAAAATTTTCTACCACGCGTGCAAATCAATGTCAAAAAATAAAAATATAGCTAAACTAGCTAATTAAGCCTACGTTTGAATACAATTACACTTTCAATGAAGTACAATTAAATTTAAATATTAATTTTAATTAAATCCATTTAACATAAATTTTTTACTATAAATTTTTTTAATCATAATTATAATAATTTTTTAATTATAATTACAATAATTATTATTATTATTTTTAATTTTAGCGAAATTAATTTTATTATACTTTCAAATTACCCCTAAATGTAATAATGTGAACAAGCTCTGAGAATTCATGTTCTTGCTTGTACTTTTCATGCACTCACGAGGAAACGTAAGCTGTAGAAGTCCAAACTCTCCCAGTAAATAAGGTAGACGTTGGAAAAATTTAGAAGATTTTTTTTTGTTTTTCCAATTGGAGAATTCAAGTTTTTGATAGATATTTTCTTATTACTTCTTAAAGGATCAATATTTATGTTAAAATCATGATTTTTTTTTTTATCAAAACATCTGACTTTCAATTTTAATAATTAAAATTAAAAATTCAATACTATATCTTAAGACCAAATACTGTTAACCTGAAACCTTGATTTAACTAAACCATATTGACAATTTATCACATACAGCGGCTAGAAAATGACCAGAAAAAATGGCAGGGCTCTGGAATATTCAACTATTTAAATGCAGGCGGCCGCCATGGCACTAATTACAAAGAATTACGAAGAAGAATAACTCAATTAAGAAAAAGCATATATGCAGATATAAGATCGTATTATTCTATTCACACCATAATTTGCAAAAAGACTTTGTCAATTTCTTCTTTTAACCATGTCTCGTCACGGAGAAAATTGTGTATATCTTAACGTCTAAACATTGAAAGTTGCCAACATGATTTGGTATGATGACACGTACACTTGAAAAACATTTGAGGAGAACGGAGTACTTTGCGTATTGTTATTTAAAGTTATGGATTTATGCTTATATTTGTATTTTTTTTCTTATAATTATTAGTTGTTAATTTAAATTTTTATAATTTAATTTAATTTTATATTTATTTGAGATATTTGTTTGAATTTTTTATATGAAAATAATTTTAATACAAAATCATTATAATTATATATGTTTTTTTTATATGTACGAATTTGATAGTTTTTCTTTAAATCTTATCAATATTAATTATATCTATAATTGATATTTATTTATACTCAAATAATAATAATAATAATAATAATAATAATAATAATAATAGCTAATTCGCAGCAAAGTGCGAAACTCATTCATTTCCTTTAGAGAATATGTTCGGTAAGAAATATTAATTACTGATAATACAAATAAGAACATAAACATTGTATATATAATCGTTTATAACTTCACATTTACTAGGTTAATCGCAACTTATTCATAGAATTCTACTTGTACATCACCATTCCGAAAGCCGACAAATAAGACACCTGAAAGAGCAAGAATCAATTGCAATTGTGCAATTGATAGATTTGCTCAAGCTATAGCTAGAACTAATTATAACAGGGAAATAGATACACAAAGTGTTCCTTAAGGCTTCTTGGCAGGCCTCCAAAAGGAAAGAGCAAAGAGAATTCGGCCCTTCCATCCCTGTAGCATCCAATTCTTGTCCTCATCCACCAAAAAATCCTTGTGGTAACGCAATTTCACGTGAGCCTTTGCGTTCTTCAGCATGTCCTGGTTCAATGGAAGCTGCAACAACCCAGCTCTCAGGTGACGGACCTGCCACTGCTTGTATGTCTCTGGTCTCTCAACCCTTTCTGATCCTTCGCATGCAACCACATTCAAGATTTCCTTCCGATATATATTTTCCTCCAGTGCCACTCTCTCCTGATCATATTCAGAGGGTACAATCTCTTCAAGCATATCAAACATTGTAGAGAAGTAGTAGAGTGCCTCCCGGAAACGTGAAACAAAGAAGGGGGCATTGTAGGAACCATTAACAATGCCATGAATGAAAATATCAGGGTTAAGTTTCCTTACCAGGTTCAGAACAGTATCTCTGGGACTGCTCAAATCGGCTGTCTCATCTAATAGATGCCTTAGCCTGTATAAGCAGTTAACTACAATCACCTCATTTCTGCCAATCTTTAAGTCCTCCAATTGGATACTTTCCCATTTTTTTGTTACGGCGTTGTACTCGAAAGGGATATTGAAATGCTGACAGCAATTTGCTAAGAAATGTCCGGTTTCCTCAACTCTTGCTGCTGACTCCAATCCCACCTGAGGAAGGTCTATTCCTGTGACGCGAAGCATAGGGGGGTTACCAGGCCTTGTTGACAGACGCTGAATAAGTGATTTCCATTGTAAACCATAGGGAACGCCAAAATGAATGATGTGGATCCTAGTTGCTTTCTTGGCTAGTTTCATAATCATCTCGGTGGCCAAGAAATTTGATACCTTCATGAAAGGACAAGATGAAAGTAGCAATTTGCATGCTTCTATATTTGCAGTGGGAATTCTGCTTGATACAAGAGCTGCATATTCCTCACTTCCGCTGCCAGCCAAGCGTGCTTCAAGCGCTTTGGTAAAGTAATGGGCCTTTCTTTGTGATGCATTGCCAAAAGGTGAAGAATGATTCTTAATCTGCATCAGGAAATCATTTGCATTCCTGAAATCATTGCCTCCTACGGCTTCAGCACACTGAATCAGTAGAGTTCTCAAATCGACCAGTTTTCTTTTATTAACACTTCTACTCCTTTGTTTTGTTCCAGCTCCTTTTTCTTTTGGTTTTCCACAGATATTCATTATCTTCGCTGCAGGTTCATTTTGCCAGCCTATATCAGCAGTTAAAGTAGCAGAAACATCATTTATAAACATTTCAGGTTGCTCAAAGTGTTCAGGATAAACAAGTCTCCCATGCTCACGACCAATTTCTCCCTTACCACGACTTTGGTGATCAACCTCCCTTCTTTTGCAAAACGAGTAATCCATTTTATCACTGTTCTCCCTCTCAGTTGCCACTGACCGAGTTTCTTCCTCAGAACTCATATGATCACCATATGCAATCAATTTCTGACTTTCCTTTACCCCACCCTCTATAAATTGCAAATTAGGCAGACTCTTATCAAAAATGTCCGGAGCTAGAAAATCTGGAACTAAAGATTTATTCACCGGAAAAAGTACCCGTGCATCAGCCTCACTAAAGAAGCTCTCAGGGCTGAATGATTGTAAAGTAGGCTGCGGATAGTCCTGAGGGGCATTTTCAACTACTTGTGGATATAGCATGCAACTAAATTCGCCCCTGGCAAAATCACAGATAAAGTCGGACTGGACCAAGTTGTAAGCAGAAGCACTAGGACAGGGAAGAGTCGTTGAGAGTGGATATTTATCAGCAAGAATATCAATGAAAGAACTTTCAGCGGTCCGTAAAGTGGAATCTTCTAACAGGGAGGTTTTCTCCACTGCATCTTCTGTTAAAATCGGAGTGAAGAATACAGCATTGGGGAAGTAACTCTGTTCTGCTGGATCTCCCACAGTTGAGTATGATGATGGATTCATTACTGGAGTAGCCATCTATCTGGAATCAGCTGTTGAGAGGAATTCTGTGATCATATAGTCAAAAGAATTATCACAAAACTAGCTATACAATATATCTAAGTAGTGATCAATTCAAACTTTTATCTACAAGATTCATTCATATATTTTAGTTACTTAATCTACCATCGAGAAAAGTCCTGAAAAACAAGCAAATAAATGAAAATAGTCATCAGAATAATTGGATAACACAACGTACGTTTTATAGAAAAAAAAATTCAAGTGCTTAGATACAGGTTGAAGAATTGATTAGTCCAAAGTTATGGAGCAGTATAACTCTGAGCTTTTTCCTCTTCCTGCATCTTGTCACCAGCCCTGAAAAACCGAAGAAGACCAGATATATGTTAGCAATACTATGATGAGGAACACCGAAGCAAAAAATTGATAAATTTTCTGCTGAATATAGTTTTGTTTACATTGAATAAGTTTACTAAGAATGAAGAGAGCTGATCCTCAGGTTGGAGGAATTTGAGAAGTGATGGTGCTTAAACGGTGAGAATGCACCCTTCGCAAGCGACATTTAACTTCCTTGTTTTATATTGACTTGCCATCTTCTCAGGTGCATGCGCAAGTAATACTCTGTATTTTACCAAACTAGAAAACAATATTTACTCTCAAACATGAAATATTGACCTCTGTTTTTTTTTTTTCTTAAATTTATTAGTAATAATTTTATTGTGTAAAAGATTAAAATAAATAGATTGAAATTAGAAAATTTAGAAAAATTTCACCAACCAAAATTCAACTTTGTATTTGACTCCATATATCAACTATGTACTAATTAATTAGTAATCCAATTTAATCAAAATGCATACTCCCTCCATCTCAAAATATTTATAATGTATTAATTTTTATCAAATTTAAGAAAATAGTTTTAATTTTAATGTATTTAATATTATAGTTTAATTTTTTTAAAAAAAATTAAAGTTTTATGATTTTAATATCGAAAATTTTAAAAAAATTAAAATATAATTTTAGGACATCTCAAAAAAAAATGGACCAAAAAAAGGGAGTATTAAAGTGAGGTTTGATAGGAGGAGATATCTTTAAAATTGATAATAAATAGATTAACTGTTAAAATATGTTTATGTTTATCAAAATATGTCAAATTTTTAGTTTCTATAAGCAATTTTCTATTTTTAATTATTTTATACAAAATAATTTATATAACTGTTAAAATAATAAAAACACCGATTACTTTGAAATATACTCTTTAAAACTGGTTCTTATCTTGTAATTTAACCAATTAAGCCAATTTATCACGTCATTAATAATTATCTCTTTACATAATATTATAAATTATAAAAACTAACATATATGTGCGTGTGAAAACTCGATTTTTAATTAATAATAATTTCAGCCGTGCACAACAGTAGATGGCGGGCTAATCATTGTTGAAACCCCAATTTTAGGGTCGGAACGGCCGAAAAAAAAAAAACCAAATTTAGCTTATTTGCACGTGTCAACCCAACGTTGGTCATGCACCGTACAGCGATCCGTAATGGAGAGAGAAACTCATTGATTTAATTAATTAGTTTGTTTTGACCGACAAGTCAAATAGCCCATTATTAATGACTATGTCAAGCAACATTAACGTGATTCACCATGTGCCAAACCAATGTACCAAATTATTAAGATCAAGCCTTTTCCACATTTTTGTTTCATTGCCTTGGATTTCAATTTCAATGGTTTTTGTTTTTTTCATAGGAAACTACGAGAAGGGTTTTAGACTTTGAAATTTTAATTTATTGAATATTATTTTGTATGAATTATTACATAAAACTTTAAATTCAATTCCAATGATTTTTTTTAACAAAATTTTTAGGAATAACGTTCAATCGACCACAATTTTTTTTTTTTTTTTTGCAAAATTATGTTGAAGATGAGCCAAATCACATGGCAATAAGTTTTGGTTCACTTGTGTTTCTTTAGAAGGGAAAATTTCTCCTTTAAAATAATATATATACATTATTAATTATGATTATTTTTATTAAAATTAATATTTAAAAATTATATATTAAAAAAAATTTATGCGTGTTATATTTATTTGAACCAAATAAATAATAAAATAAAGATATCAAAATTAAAAAATATATATTTCGTTTATAAATTATTTTGAACTCATAATCTTCATATATTAACTTCAATAATATATTAAATTATTTAAGAGATAGATATATATCATTAGTTTATTCAACCAAATTCTAAAAATGGATATCGTGATTTGTGGTTAAAAAATCTGATGATGTTTTTTTCTGACTACCAATGGCAGATTAACCGACATGCCTACCAGCACTGACTAAGGGTTGAAACAAATTCAGTCAATGTGGAGAAAGAAGAGGGCAAAAACTCTCTAGTCAAGGCATTTATTTTCGTAACACTGTAAAGGTTTTCTCGTGTTAAATCATGACTGAGATTTTGATTTTTTTTTTTTTTCACTTGAAAAAAGAGAAGAAAATTAAGTTTGTGATAGGAAGGATCTATCTAATAATTTTTCGATAAAAATGAGTTTTTCTTGCATTAATTGATGGTTATTTGATTTCTTGAATTATGGGATGCTGCCATCATCCCTAATCATCATCAGCTTGAATTTGTTTAGGATGATCTGTAAAATGTTATGTTACCACCCACTTAATTACTAATTCCTATATCTCTCATCTGGAAGCAATAATAATAGTACTTTCGTGGTTTGTTTTATTTGAGATTTTTGTGTACTTAAAATTAACAATTAATAAAATTCAAAAAGTTTAATGTAATTAATTTATATTGTCATCTTTAAAAATTATAAATATATCTAAAATTCAAATTTTAGATTTTTTTTTAAAATTAAAAAAATATTTAAAATTAAATCTATTCGTCACCGATAGAATTACAAAATTTATGAAAATCATAGGAAGATACTATTGATTGTATAATTCAACCATCAAGTTAAAGAAAAGAAAAAGAAACAGTAAGAGAATGTACGCTGAATTGCATATGAAGAATTTCCTTCAAAAGTTATAGTTAGTTTTGGATTGAACCTTAAAGAGTGATAATAAGAACAAGAAAAAAAAACACTTCATTTTAAGAAATTGTATAAGTACATAATCAATGAGAATTTTGTGTTTTTCATGCTATTTCTTCAAAAGAGACTGCTATTTGGCAAAATGTGGAATTGAAAAGTTAAGGACTTAGTAGTGCCAGTTAAGGACTTAGACACTAGGTCTGAACAAAAGAAAAGAAAAATGAAAAATCTTGTTATACATTGATGCAGATATTTTCTGTTCATATTATCTTCTTCAAACAGGGCTTCAAATGAAAAGTGTGTTCAATCTTATTTTTCATATGATTTTTAACTCAATGGCATTGAAAATGTGATTTCACAAACTCAATGACATGAAACAAGTTCCTAAACAAATGTGTTTGAATTAGCAGGCTATCCCTTGCTTTTGTCCTTTGGCAATTGAATCTTCAATTCTTCTTTCATAATAAGGAAAAAAAGTTGGATCCTCACTTTCCCTCCATGGGCTCACAATCTTCCTCGGTCAGACTTAAAGGTGGAACTAGGAAGTTTGATGGTTGGCAGCACTCAACAAAACTGATTTTCTCTCTCCATGAATCATTAAGTAACAGAATCAGTAAGTACTGTTTTTACTGTCAAGCAGCTCCTCCTGAATCACAAAACAACGCCTTTGCTTCCGATCACCGCCATAAAAGGGGAAACAACAGAATTATAGAACAGTCAATTCACACGTAGATAAAGTAGTAAAAGAGGTTTCTACAAAATTTAAATTTCATAGGCTAATATTGAACAAATGCAGTACATCAAACTCATGGAAATATTTACAGGCAAAAAGCTGAGATGAAACCCCCCCAAGCCACCAACACTGAGAGGGAAAATAACCAGGAAAGGAAGAACATGATTTGATTATACAACTTCTGGATATGAAAGCCAGCAGACATTTAGTTAGTACAGTCTCTAAAAAACAAGATCGTAGATTTCTCCAAAGCTTTATTCAGTAGATAGTTTGCCCCGTAATTCCAACTCCAAAATGATACTACACAGCGTTATCACTAACTCTCAAATCACTAGATGAGCCAAGTTGAAGTTAATGTACATGATCTTGTAAACAGTGCATACAACTAGAATCCTCTAACTCCAAAAGATTCTTCAGAGAGAAGGCAAGCGTAGCCATATCTAATCTGCGTAAATAAAAGGAGCAAAAGTCAGCTCCTTAATTAAGTGCCGAGGCTGATTAACAAAAGAACTGACACCTAACATACTGCATTAACACCTCTAATATATAATCCTGCGGCAAGCATGTATATAAATGATATGTTTGTGAGCACATGCACAATTTACGAACTTGTGTGTGTGTACATGCGTGTTAAGAAAGAGTGAAAAAGAGAAAAGGAGAGAGACAAAACGAACTTGCGAGGAAGTGTTACCTTTGCCCATATTCTAAAGTTATCCTGCCTGTCTTTCCTGAAAGAATATCTTGGTCATGTTCTCAGTTCCACCAATATTCCAGTCAAGACTCCTATGCAGGTATCCAACAAGAGGAAGCATAAAGAATCCTGCCCTTCCATCCCTGCAACATCCAGTGGTTGTCTTCATCAATTACAAAATCTTTGTGGTACCAAGCCGTCAACTTATCCCTAAGTTTCTTCATCAGTTCCTGGTCCAATGGAAGTGGCTTAAACCCTGCCCTTATCATCCGAATCTGCCATTGCTTGTATGTCTCTGGCCTCTGACCCCTTGCCGAGCCCTCACATGCTACAACATTCACTGCTTCCTGCCCATAAAACTCCCTCTCAAACATCGACCTTGCTGGATCTTCACGAGATAATGTATTTTCAAACATATCAAATATTGCAGAAAGATGGAATAAAGCCTCCCTGAACCTTGTAAAAAAGAAGGGAGCATTGTAAGATCCATTAACTATGGAGTGAACAAAAATATCGGGGTTCATTTTCCTGATCAATTTTAACACAGCATTCCTAGGACAGTCCACTTCAGCTGTCTCATCAAGTAGATTCTCAAACCGGAAAAGAGAATTCACAGCAAGCATCTCATTGCTATTAATCTTGATATCATCTATTTGGATGGTTTCCCAGTTTTGAGCTGCTATAGGTTTGTACTCAAATGGAACATTAAAGCGCTCGCAATACTTTGCCAAGCGACGACCAGTCTCCTCGATTCTTTCTGCTGGACGGAAGCCTCGTTGGGGAATTTCTATTCCAGTAACACGAAGCTTAGGAGGCCCACCAGGTACCTTTGAGAGATGCTGGATAAGAATGGGCCATTGAAAACCATACAGGATACCAAAATCAACAATATGAAGGGCACTTGCTTTCTCAGACATGTGGTAAATCATTTTGTTTGCGAAGAAAATTGCTAGCTTCTTAAATGGGCAAGCACAAAGGTAACGTTTGTAGGCTTTCAAGATATCAGCAGCTGTTGTCTTTTTGGAAGCTAAAGAAGCATAAAAATTGTGAATTACAGCTCCACTGCCATCCAAGCGTGCCTCAAGGCCATTTCCAAAGAAATAGGCCAACCTCTGAGTTCCATCACCAAGAGGGGACGAGTGCTCTTTAATTTGCTTTAGCAGTTCACCAGCAGTCCTACGATCATCAGCAGAAACAGCCTGTGCACAGAGAATTAGAAGATTCCGCAAATCCACTGTTTCTTTCTTCTTCCCCTGTTTTTTAGAACGAGTTTTTGCAATGCTGGATCCATTTGATTGTTCTTTTTGCTGCAAGGTTTTGGTCTCTCCATGCTTTACAATTTCATCGATACAACACAAAGGTTTTGCTTCATTATAAAGTAACACCTTATCAAACATATCTGACAATTCACTCTCTTCTGTATAAGTTGCCGATTGCTTGTTACTCCTCCCTTCTTCCAATTCCCTATCATCCCGTTCATGATTCTTCCTACCCGCCAACCCATCAGGCGAATTCTCCCTCTCATCCTTCTCCACCTTGACTACAACTTTTGGAACCTTACCCTTTTGCCCCATGGGAAATGTGTTGCTCTCTAGGTCAATAATTAATTGATCACTAGTAGGGAGGAATTTACTGGCTTCCTCAAACCCTCTCTGGAACTGCAAGACAGATTCCTTATCACTGAAGATGTTCTGAGCTAGAAGCTCGCTCACAGAAGATTCCATCACCCCCTTACCTATGTTACTCAAGCTATTAGTTGAGTTGACAGGAAATTGTGAACTGGGCTGTTGCGAAGTGGGCTGGAAATAGTAGTCACCAGAAAGAGGAGCCTGTAACAAGGAAGGAGCAGGCTCTCCAACTTCACCAACCCCCTGATGATCAATATAATTACCAGTCCCATTACTGGTGGTAATACTAGTACTAGAATGGTCATTACTACCATAATCACTACTAGTACCACAAAGATTACTATCAGGACTCTCCGTATTCTGACTGAGAAAAGGTTGGGTTTGATTAGTTGGAGGATATTGTTCACCCAGGACTTCATATAATGATTTCTCTGCGTCTTCAAGAGCCAAATAATCGCTAAGCATAAAAGGCTTATCATCCATGTTCTCTTCCATAAGCATCTGACTTATGTACTTGAGAACTGGATCCGTAGAGTCACTGTCATCGGAAGGTGAGGAAGACTCCCCCTCTGGACTCCAGCCTGTGGATGCAGAAAACGAGCTCCCATGCGAACTTACAGTAATGGACGGAACAAAAATACCCGGGTCCGGATCAGGATGTATAACAGGAAGATTCATATTCATAAAGCTAAGATCTGGAGAGGGGGCATTAAACTCAAATCCATTTGTGATATTTGGGTACTGACCAGTATTGAGTTGAAATGTGTCATCTTCAACTCTATAACCGTTTATATAATCAGAGAATTCAGTGAATTTTGGATCCATGGCCATCTAAAAAACCCAATCCTACATCACAAAAAAGAAAGTCAAACCCTGAAAAAACCCATCTCCAATTTATAATAGCAAGACAAGAGGAAGCTCAATTTGCCTATCCCACTAAGAAAAACCATACTACAGACCAAAAGAACATGGAATTTGATAACATGACAGATAAGATATGCATCAAAGGAGCAAACTTTATGGTGATCTCTGGACTACACCCTTTGAAGATTCAAACTTTCTGATATCTAAACAAATAAGATCACAAAAAGACCACAGAAAAGGGAACACATAACAAAGAAGCATAAACAAATGAATCATACAAAAGGGATGCAAATACCAGAGAAAGACCCAATTCAACTAAAGTGAAAAACTTGAAGGGTAAATTAGTGAAATGAAGAAGAGAAGCAGTAAGAAACAAGACTTAACATACCTTTAAGAGTGAGAGAGAACCTAAGAGGAAGTAAGAGGAAAGAATAGATGCAGGGCTGGACCTGGTCTGTTACATAGAATAGAAGAAAAGGGTGAGCCTGAGCCCTGAGACTTGAACAGAAGAAAGAAAGGCACTTTCTAGCAAGGGGATGAAGCTCTGAATTGCACGAGAGGAATTAAGACAAATACTACCAATTATCAAACAATTCAGGAAAGACTTTCGGAGTGTTGGCCCCGTTATTTCAGCGGCTATTGCCATTGGTTAGTCAACATGGTATCCGTAGCATGCGTCTTTCCTTTTTCGTTTTGTTACACCGTACCTATACCTTTCTTAGTAAATCCAATCCAAGTAATTGCTGTAAAACATTTGTTAATTTTCTGACAGAACTACCAGAATATTATATCACTGTTTAATGTTCATGAATAATTTGAAAATTATCCAAATTTGAGACAGTTTCCATTTATGTATATTGAAAATTAAAGATATTAAATCTTGCTTTAAAACTATTGCAACAAATTTCAGTATTAAAAAAGGAATTATGCACTTTGAATTTCATTCTAATGAAAGCATGTTTATAATCTTAAAATATTATTAATTTCAAATTCACATAGAAAAATTTCCAAGTAAACCACCAACACCATAAATAATTGTTGTCTTTTTTCGTGCATAATTTGACTGGAAAGCGTGTAGTGGATTAGGTTATCGAATTCCATTTTGATGCCTATGTATAAATATGATTCTGGGGTCCCTCTCCTCCCTGTCTGACATTGAAGTTGAACTAACAACTGAACAAGAAGCAGCAGCATGTCAAGTTGCAATAGAGGCCAAAATCATACGCATTGAGCCTTCGAGTAGCTCACATGTACAGATTGGGTTTGTCCGGTTTTTTGTTTCTTTTTTTTTTTTGTTCTTTTTCTTCTTGTCACCTTGCCAATCAATATGTAAACTAGTTTTATCCAGATGAAAACATGGAAATGGCAAGTGATTTATCACTCAAAATTTGCTCTAATTTTTTAGCTTTGTATTGCACAAATTAAATACTCAAGTAACATTCCATCATATATCAAGTCAGAATAGTAAGAGTAAGATTTTTATTGCAAAGAAAATTCTAGTCAGAATAGTCTAACAGCCAAAAGCCACCGCTGACCCGAAATTCCAACTGCTCCGATTTCAGTACATAGCTTGGAAATCAAGGCTTCTTTTGTTTGTCTCTCTCTTTGGAACAATTTTCAGCAGTCAAAGCCTCTCTTTTTTTTTTTTTTTTGGTATGTCTAGTGAGAAACAAGAATCCCCAACATAGGATCTGAGATCAGACAAAAAATAATGTTAGAGATAATGTTAATTATATTAATTAAGTGTTAAATCTTTTACGGTTCATGTGAATCCTGACGCCTGATGGAATGGATGGTCTCAAAGCTTTACTTATATTATTATGTATTAATACTACTTTTCAAGTTTTCAACGTCTGTGAACTCATACATCTACCAAACCCATTCTGAAGAACATATAAATTAGCTTCACCATCAAATTGTCATTGGATTTTGTCAAACCTCTATTTATTCACTGTCTGTCATGCAACGTACTATAATTGTTTTCAGTTCATTTTATATTATAAAAATAAAAATAAAATATACTAATCAAATGAAACCTAAAAATTAAAAAAAAAAATATTTGCTACTAATTAAATTAAAATTATAATTTGCTGTATAGTTTAAGTGACCATAGTACCATAAACAACTGAAAATAAACAAGGACACCATTCATAATATTTAACTGTAAAATATTACTACAACTTATTGTTCAATATATAACCATGATTCTTTTTACTTTTTTTTTTATAATTCCTTTATATGATTTAGTATATTTAGATCACTTAAAAAACAAGATAGTATAAAAATAGAATATCCCATTATAACTGTGAGAGTTGGAGGGGTCACATCAATGCCTATGATTATACTATATACTATATAAGTATATTAATTAACTTAACCTAAAAGATTTCTTGTTCATAGCTCAAAAATGGAATCTAATACTACTTTTTGTCATCAAAGCTCATGATCATGTTTCCATGATTTTCTCTTCTCTTTTCTCTGTCTTTCTCTTGGATTTCAAATATTGCTTGAATTAAAGTTTCAGACCCCTGTTTTCTGTGTTTAAATGTTCTTAAGAACTCATGACAATTGACAATGGAGAGAATTTGGTTGGTCCTCATTGGCCATAGAATAATTTTTGTGTGGTCAATCTCCCAATCCAAATCCTGCTTAATGGGTAGAATAGCAAAGGAAAACCAATTTGCTTGGTCCTGATTCAACCTCCCAACCCAATTCTAATATTCTATGTTGTTTATAATTCATTGACAGAGGCAGAAAGCAGCCAAGCTTTTAAAAAAGAGTTAGACATATCCTTCTAGGTAACCTTTCCACTTCAAAATCTTAATTCCTCAAAACAAATTCATTTTGATGTACTAACCAAGTATTCTTATCTTCAAGTCTTTCTTTTTAACTTCTAATGACTTTCAAAGGATGCCTTCTTTGATGGATTAGTACATAAAATATTGCATTAAAATATGTGCCACTGGCCCCATTTTTCCTACTGATACATTGAACATTTCCATAGCCGATTAAATTATTCACCACCATGTCCATCAATTCTATGCTTTTATTGGCTTATGTCTCGCACCAGGAGAGTAAATGCTCCATCTATTCAACTTTTTGTTTGGTTGGACTTGGTTGCCTTTGCTTGAAGCCGACTCCGGCGGAAACTGTGAAATGAATTTCCATTAGTTGAGGACTTGTCATAAAAAAATTTGGAAAAAAAATAGTGGTAAGCTAAGTTGGTCAGAGTAAATGAGAAGATTACTCCTGGTAAATGCAGTTTGTCAAAGTTGTGTTGTTCTTTGGTTAACCTTTTTCTCATTTGGATTATCCAAATATCTCAACCTCAAATTTTGTAGACTAATGGGGCCACCGCCTGGTTTTTTTTATCTATGTTGTAGAAAAATTTCTCCAACATGTTGAAATGTAAATGGCATAGTCAGGGTAAGACGATCCCCAAAAGATGAAAAGAAAGTATGTTGGCAGCAGCAGCCAATGCCACAAATTCAATGTCGTAAGACTATGAACAAAGGCCATGGATTGTGGATAAAAATAGTACACTACATCATCTATGAAGTTACACTAACTACATTAGGGTAAAAGACTAGGTCCAAGGCGCCGAAGGGCCCATGTACAAAGCTATGTAGCATATGACACAATCAAATATATGCTCTTATATTAAGGAGCCATTCAAGGAATTGTCATTGTGCAGAATATTACTTCAACTCGGCTTGATCAAATACAAGCCACTGCCAGGTCATGATGAAACTCCAGCATGAATTACTCCCATGTCACAAATGGTAACTAATGCAAACCCCGGCTCCTTAACCTTCGTTCATTCTGAGGTAAAAACAAAACTTCTGCCGGGCCATTGCAGAACCACCATCCTAAAGATCGATGTCAATTCCTGGGTTTTACGATGATCACACTAAGCTTGGCCCTAAACTGGAAAGACTTCCATTAATTGATCTGTTTAAGTAGTTTGAGTCCGAAGCAGGTATCCACGCAGAAGATGCATAGATAATTCGACCCTTCCATCCCTGCAACATCCACTGGCCATCCACATCCACCATAAAATCGCTGTGGTAGCGCTCCTTTACCCTATCTCTCACTTTCTTCATGAGTTCAGGGTCTAATGGAAGCTGCGTAAACCCAGCCCTCATGTTACGAACCTGCCACTGCTTGTATGACTCAGGTCTCTCTACTCTTTCTGTGCCTTCGCAGGCCACAGTATTCATGATTTCCCGCCCATAATACTTTTGTTCAAGCATCGACCTCATATGATCTTCACGAGGGACAACCGTTTCACACATATCAAATAGGGCTGAGAAATGGAAGAGTGCCTCACGGAACCGTGTGACAAAAAAGGGGGCATTATGGGACCCATTAATAATGCTATGAACAAAAATATCTGGATTTATCTTCCGAATCAAGTTCAGAACAGTATCCCTTGGACTGTTCAACACTACCGTCTCATCTAATAGGTTCCTAAACCGAAACAGACAATTCACAGCAACAACCTCATTGGAATTAATCTTGAGGTCCACAGTTCCGATTGTCTCCCATTTCTGCGCAATAGCATTGTACTCAAATGGAACATTGTAACGCTCACAATACCTTGCCAAGCGATGCCCAGTCTCCTGGACTCCTTTAGCAGGCCGGAAGCCACGTTGGGGAAATTCTATTCCTGTAAGGCGTAATTTTGGAGGACCACCGGGTCTGTTTGCAAGGCGATGGATTAAAGCAGGCCACTGAAAACCGTAAAAAATACCAAAGTCTATAATATGAAGTGTTGCTGCTTTCTCTGCTACCTCCAAAATATTGTTGTTGGCAAAAAAAATTGCCATCTTCACGAATGGACAGGTTGAAATATAAACTTGGTAAGCTTTTAACATATCAGCAGCTGACGTTCTTTTAGCACCCAGAGAGGTATAAATCTGAGTTCCAGTGCCAGCCATGCGTGCTTCAAGGGCATCAACAAAGCTATGTGCTAATCTCTGAGACCCATCACCAACGGGCGAAGAATGCTGCCTAATTTGCTTTATCAGTTCCTTAGCAGTCACGATGTCATCAGACGAGATAGCTTGTGCACATAAAATCAGAAGAGTCCTTAAATCCACTACTTTCTTCCTACCCTGTTTCTTGCCACGAGCCTTCCCACTACTGGCTCCATTTGTTTGCTCATTCTGCTGCAATGTCTTGCTGTGTCCATTCTGCAAAGTCTTGTCAGCATTACAAGCGGAAGACTGCCCTTTTCTCCCAGAACAAATCAACACCTTATCAAACATGTCTGATAGCTCAATCTCATCCCCAAAAACTGCCGATTGTTTGTAATTCCTCTCCTCTTCTATATCTTCATCTTCTCGCACATGATTCTTCTTTCCTGTCAACCGAGGCGGTGAGTACTCCTTCCCATCACTCTCCACTTTGACTGCCATCTTCGGAGCCTTCTGCTTCAACTCTGAAGTCCATCCATTGCTCCCAAAATCAATAGTCAGCTGTTTACCTTTGGGTAGGAACTTACTAGCTTCTTCAACCCCCCTCTTGAACTGCAATGCCAATTCACTCTGACTAAAATAGTTTGGAATTGAAAGCTTACTCATAGAAGAGCCCACCAATCCATTCCCATTATTAGCACTAGCATTTTGAAAACGAGCTGAAGACTGAGAACCAGTATTCACAGTAGACTGAAAAACAAAGTTTTCAGGAATACTTGTTTGCAACAAAGACGGTTTATTGTTGTTTTCCCCAAAATCACCATTCCACCAAGAATCAATTGAATTGCTAGTACAGGAACTAGAACCAGTATAAGTGCTATGATCACTGGAAGCACCAAAAGAACAGTTATCAGGGCTGTCAACACTTCGATCACTACAAGGACGGGCTTGATTTCGTGGGGGATAGCTCTCACCAAGAACTTCATAAAGAGATTTCTCCGCCGCTTGAAGAGCCAACGAATCATGGAACATACAGGGCTTCTCTTCCATGTCCTCTTCCAAAAGCACCTGACTTATGTACTTGAGAACGGTGTCGGAGAAGTCACTGTCATCAGAAGGAGAGAAAGAATCTCCCTCTTTGTCTATGCTCAAAAATGACGGAGAAGTGCTAGAATTATCCAAACCTAGAGAAGGTAAAAACGGGACACCTATAGAGCTGAAATCTAAAAATTGGTCATTTGATCCCACCCCATTAGAAATTTTAAATTTTGAGTATCCATTTGAATTAGGCAAAATAAACCCATTATCAAACTTGAAACCATTAGTTGAATTAAGGAACCCATTGAACTGTGAACCCATAATTTTAATTTACTTTATTATTTTACAGGCCAAACTTACAACCTAATCACAGACCATAGAATTCAACACAAAAACAGGTTTTCTCTGTAATCTTTATTAAGAATTGACAGACATGGAACAACCCATATAGAAAAAGCTGTCAAATTTGGAGGCTGACAATTAAAAAGCCAAATCTTTTCCCAACCCAGCATAACTAAACCTACACAAAGATTCTAGAAACTAAGCAACAAGAAACCTTGGAGAAAAGAAAAAAATACAAAACCATCTAAATTTCAAACAGAAAACTAAAAATTAGTTCGTACCTGAGAGCACGAGAGGACATAGAGAACAACCTAGGATCTAGAGCTGGTGCAATCAAGCGGAAGAAAAAAAAAGGCGTTTATAAAATCGAAGAACTGAAGAAAAGAAAGTCCTTCTCAATACAGGTCATTGCATCTTGAAAGTTCACGGGAATAAAAAAACAAAAATGCTTTTTTTTTTGTTTTTGTTTTTTTTTGTTTTTAATAAATAAATCGGATTTGTGTGGAAATACTAGGCCGCAAGTGGAAATGTCACCGCACCGGCCACAAACTTGGTGTAGATGGTGGCTTTTTATTGGGGCTGATTGCGATTGATTTGAAATCGGGTGTTATCCGATGGAAGGTTTTCTCAGTGTCATACAGACAAATCTGCACTGTTCCCTCTCCTCCAAAGTCAACAACGTGGGACATAGTTTCACACGGAGCGGCTTTTACACGAGTTTAACACCAAGCAGCTTTTACATAGCTGGCTTGAACGTGAAAGCGATGCCTGTCCCGATGATATGAATCTGGGCAATTTGGGTCAAAGTCCACATGGGAAGTGAAACCAATCAAACATCAAAGTTAAACCATGTTACGGGAGCGTTAACGAGTCAAGTCTTATAAGTTATAACCTTATTAGAGTTCGACTTGAACAACACCCACAACTCAGTTCACTCATTGTTGAGTTAGCTCAACATTCTCAAGCATCTATCAATCGTTACAACGAAAGTTAACTCTATGGCTTAATATGCTGACATGAAAGTTTGGAGTAAGTTTGAGGTGATTGTAAAGTACTTTAGATATTATAATTTAAAATTCGGATTGAGGGGAGAGTTCTTTTTTTTTTTTTTTAATTAAAGTTGTTAGAGTTTTGATTTTTCATCATTGAAATTAAAGTTTAGTATTTTATCAAATCACATGGTTGTTGGAGAGTTTTTTTAGGTATAGAGATACGTAAATTAAGTTATTTATTTTGATAAACTTTAATTTAATAATGAATTTATTTATTTAATTTTGAATTTTAATTTGTGGGGTTTTTAGTTGAGTTATACATATTGAATTTATGAAGGGATTTGACAAATGTAATAAAATTTTCCTTTATGCCTATAATTTTTAGATATTGAAATTATTATTTTCAGGATGGTAAACAATTTATAGTGATACATATAATAAAAAAAAAAAATAATTATAATGTTAGTCTAAAAATTACATCTAAATTATATAAGTCATCAAGTGAAACGTAAGCTTTTTATGTTATTGTATTAAGTTCGAGTTTGAAATTATTATGTATTGTATTGATTTGAGTTGAATAGTTTATATTTTTTATTGGATTTTACTTTAAAAAAAAATCCTTGAATTTCTTCTCAAAATAAGTACATATCATTTTTAAATATAAATTTCATGTATAAAAAATATAATTAAATTTAAAATTTAATTTAATTGATTTATAAAATTATTCTCAAGAAATGATAACTATCAAATTTAGAATTAAAATTCAACACTTAGAATCTCTTTCTCTGTATCGATAAAACTTTTTTAATTTACATATTTTTTAACTATTGATTTTAATAAATTTAAGGGATGACATTAAACTTTTTTCTTTTTTTTTTACTTGTCCCTCTTATCTTTTGAATCTATTAAAATCAAATATTAAAAATATATATAAAACTTTTTAAATTTTACACTATATAAGATGATCCTTGTTAGTGTGTATATATATATATATATATATATATATATATATATATAAAAGAATACCACCACATTTGATTGTTTGGTATTTAAATTAAATTTTGAAATGTAGAAATTTATACCTTACCACAAAGTCTAAACATATAATTTGTATAATTTGGTCTCACGTGTGGTGTAGTAAAACAAAAACAAAAAAAAATTTGCCATTTCAACCGATGTAATCTTTAATTAGATTTAGTCAAGTTTACCTTGGAAAGTTTCAAATGTCATTCTTACTTGGGTGTATGTTAACTATTAACTAAGTCGTAGTTTTCACTTAATTCATGGGCTTTCTACTTACTCTTATTATGCTCCTATTTTTCTATTTAGACTTTCTTCAATCTTTAATATAATTTTTTTTTTCATTTCATTACTTGGACTTGTTTATATGCTGACTATGTTTATGTATATATGATATGCAATAGTTCACATATGATTTTTTTTTTTTACAACTTTTTATTATATAACAACCTGCAAAATAAATTATATGCTAAATCAAAATTCTAAGTCACATATTTTATTTTTGGTTAACCCTTCTAACATGAAATCATGGACTTTAGTTTATCCACATGATTTGGTTTGCTTCTTTCTTTCAATCAAATTGAAAATAGTAGGGTTGGTAGGTTCTTTTCATGGCTTTTTCAAATTCTTTTTAGATATAAAAAATACCAACAGTTTTCAAGAAGTCAACAGGTGAAAATCATTAACAAATACAATCCCCAGATAAAATTGCATCCAGAAAGACCACTTCAAAAAAAAAAAGATTAAATAAATAGAGAAACTAATCCAGAAGACCATTTTTGCTCGATGATTGGTGAGCTCATTACTTTCTATACGTGAGCACCGAGCTCATTATTTTCTTAGCATTCTCTGCTTTGAGCATTTGACCCAATTTGTTTAACTATGATCTTGCTTGTTTATAGCCCTTAACTTATTTGATTATTTCGTTGATCCTTTCTATCCTTATCAGGTCAGGATCGAAGCAAAGCAACAGCTTTATTTAAAAAAAAAAACACGCTGTTTTGTTAGCAATAGCAGAAGAAAAAGTTGGCAAGACGTGGTTTGTCAGAGAAAGGGTATTGAATTCGAGAACAACAAAGAAAGCTTTCAAGATACGTATAACGTTGAGAGATGTATTCACATAGTCTAGAATGCTACAAAATGTGCCTGGTTTGGTAGTGGTTCAACCTCCAACTACACCAACCTTCATCTTTTGTTGGTTTGACTGAGACTGAAACCAGCCCTAATTGAACCAAAGAGTAAGTTATAAGAACCTATATCCATTGCATGTGCCTCTCATCCAAGGGTGGTCCCTCAGTCAACCTTTTCTTTGTTTTCTTTGCCCCATACATTCCTCCTTTACCTTAGATTTTTCAACAAGCTGAGCTTGCATGCTGTTGAAACAAACAAAGGGAAGGCTAACCCGAAGGTAAAGTCACTGAAAGAAACAGAAGGAAAACACTTTTTTAGTGGGCATTTCATAATTGACGATGCATGCATAGGGTTAGACTTGACAATCCACGTCTCAAATTTATATGAATATATCAAATGCAAAATATATTTTTTAAATTAAATTGCATTCATTTCGTAGAATTTTTTATATCATTTTCGTATGATTATTATATCGTATTTAAAATTATAGTTTAATTCAAGTAACAAATATTTCCTTGTAAAGGGTGTCACGATCAGCCTGTTTTCCTAGGAATTACCTCACAACTTAAATTTCTTAATCCCATTTTCTTCCTCCAATTTATTGGTTTGAATTGAATTCTTCTGGTTCCCTTTTGTGTTCACATTTACCAGTGAAAGCTAAATTAATTATAGTTTAATAAAGAGAGTTTGAGTCTTTGCTCATGTTAATTACGTATGCTTCAATCCTTACAGCTGAAATTATTGAAAAAGAAGCTAAACCAGCAATCGTGTGACATGTTTTTAGGTTTTTTTCTTTTCTTCAATCATTTATGTTTCTTTGGTGCACGCTTGAAATTTTACACGTATTGTTTATGTTCATAGTTGAAGAATATTGTGTTCTCTTCTCGCAAGTCATTTCAAAGTTAGAATTTTTGGGTGACAGAAAAAAAAAAAAAAAGAAAGAGATTTGTTCGTTTAGAAATTTTTAGTTGACAATTTCGATTTCTTCTTTGGACTGTTTCCCTCGTTTCTCAGTCCACGCGTTGTGCGGTCCCTCCCTTCCCACATCGAAAGACACATCATGACATATGCACTCGAAGCAAAACATGCACCAATACCACGCGACACGCTCGCCTGTCGAATAGGACACATGGGAAATTGATCGATCCTGAAATGTTTGGGCTGAGTTATGGATTCTTGGGCATGGGAAACGATGTTGGATGTGTTATAGTTCTAATGGGCTAATTATTATGTCCTTGAGTTAATGAGTTTGCAAGCTTTTGGGCTTCTCTTGGTTTTCATAATGGACTTTTGATAACTAAACTAACACTTTGCTTGTTATTTTTAAACTTGAAAGATTTTGCTGAGCAGAAATCATAGACAGCTGAGCTTGGAAGTTGTCTTAAGCCCAAAATTCTAGAATTTTGTTAGCACAAAAATATAAGTAGACGTGATAATTTATGTATCTATATTATATTTTACATAAAAATTATATATTATAGTTTGTGTTTATATAAAAATAAAAAATATATTTTTTAATTTTATTAAATTTATTTATAAATTTTTATTTAAATTTTAAATCGTATTATTTTTATATTTATCGTATTATATTTAAAATTATCACGTTTAAGTAAAAGTTAGGCTCTCATCTAAGTTTTTAGTGTCACATCCAGTCAATGCAATGAATTACATTTTTTTTTTCTTTTATCAAATCTAATTCATGAATAACTCAACAATCAAAATCTTTGTTCATAAAAATTGCTTGAGTTTATATAGATTAAATATTTCATTTGTAAAATTTAAATTTTATTTTTAATATTAATTTCTTTTAATCAATTTTACATGCCTTTTTTTTTTATCTATAATGAATATGGAATTCGATATAATTTGTTTAATTAATAAAATTGCTAATGAATTTGATTAATGATAATTAATTCAACTAATTTCCCCATCCAACTACTCTTGCTTAATCATGTGTGGAAGGAAATTGATCCACAAATAAGCAATGGGACAATTTACTTTGAAAATCCCATCTCTCTCTCTCTTTCTTTCTTTCTTGTCAAAGCTAATACTGAAGTGAAAACTTGAAAACTTGTACTCCCTTTTTATTCAGTCCACAAATGTTTTTGCTCAAAACATATCCTTAAACATTTTCTAGGCTATCATTCTTCACTTTTTTATGATCAGACATTCAGATTGAGGAAACAAAAAATGTCAAGAAAAGAAAGACAACCCATTTTATTTCAGCCACAAGAGTAGAAACCCCTTCATTTATTTATCTGCCGCCATTTTTTTTTTTCAAACTCAGATAATGCATGTATAACTTTTTGTGAAAGAGACAGAGAGTGACATAGCAAGTGTTGGCACAAGCCATCAATAAGAGAAAGGATGCATGACAATGCCAGAAAGGAACATTAATGACCTAAACCAAACAAACGAGATAGTGTACCTCCACGTAATTTAGATACCAAAAGAACGAATAATTTTAATTCTATTTTCTTTTTTCAACTTGGGTTTTCTCTAATTTTTTTTTTAATAAAAAGAAAAGAAAAAAAAATTCCGGATGGGCTTTTCTTATTTGAAAATATTGAGTAAATAACCTCCCATTGATAAATTGTAGTAGTAATGCAAGACTCAAGTACAACAGATTTAGAAAATTCAAGAGTTGGAATTTCAGCAGTACATTACAAAAATTAAGGGAAAAAAAGTTCTATGTGAATTAAATTCAGTTAGCAAGCTCTTATTCCATCAACAACCATTTACATGGGGGCCAAGCCTCTCTTTTGCAAGAGAAGAATCACGGCTAGAGCAGATCACCTAATATAACATAGATTTCTTAGTACTAATATTTCTTCCTTGTCATAACTTTTTTACATAATCACAATAAAAATACATGAAAAAAATAATTAGACAATACTTCCCTAAACCCATCATCAACCTAAGTTTTTTTCATCAACATCACATGTGCTACTCTTTCTTATTGTGGAGTTATAAATGTGAAGGCAGCTCTCTGGCTGCTGCTGCGGCTTCAGTTGCTGCTTGGCTTGCTGCTGGGACCAGTAGGCATGCGCGGTTAGAACCCTGTCTAAGAGCTCCTGAGGCACCGGCTCTCCCCGCCTTTGCTGAGGGGATATTCTTGCCGTGTGCACTAGTGTTTTCCACTTATCCTGCGTGATCCCAAAATACAATACCATCACAACCACGTGATAATGCTTCTAATCTACCTATCAAGGAGACAACAAACAATAACTCATGCTGTTTGTTTCCCTATTCCCTATCATACAAAAGCAGCAGAAAGATCCAACTAGCCATATTATTATTATCATACAAATGTATTAAGCTAAAACCTAAAGGAAAAAAGTGGCATATGGTCACTTGGTAAAAGGGATAAACAAATATATTGGGGGGAGAAACCGTGCCAGGTTAGGATTCAAAAGATTCCATGTGGGATAGTCGCTGTTTTACAGATAAACCTACAAAGTTGACAAAAGCTTGTAAAGACCACCTAATTATTTACCTTTAGTACAAGCAACTATGTGCCTGAAACAGATTAAACTATGTGCCCTGGTGGGTCCCAGACATAAAGTGGACCTTTTGAATTTTAAAACAAGGGGTTTAAACTAAAAGGGTTAGGAAACAAACAAATAACCGTATAAAAGGAATGAAAAATATGATATACAAGAATTCAATTACAATGACAGAGAAGCAGATTTATCAACAGATCAAGTAGAACTTTTAGAGATTAATCCAAAATCTAAAATATGAGAGAGAGAGAGAGAGAAAAGAACATAAGAAACTGTTTTGCACTGGCTATATGAAAAGCAGGACAGTTTTTACTTACCTTCAAATCCACATAAGTGCGATGCTTTGCATTATCAAAAGCTCTTAATTTAACATCACGCCACCTGCAGATTAATAAATCCATTAAAACCCTGACCATCACAGCATAAGGGATGCCTGGTATAACCACACAATTAGGCCAGCCGTTTCTAAGTTACATCCAGCACACTCCCGCATGTAAAGGATAGGAGCGAGTGGCAAAGAAAACAGCATTCTAAGTATCTTCTGAGCACACACTTTCCCTAGTGCAGCTACTGGGGCTAGGATTCATGTAAAATTCTGATTGGTTATCATGCTGAATCAATTGAAAGCAAAGAAGCAAATTTCAAAGATTCTGCCATAGCTCAAGAGCTCCTCATGGTTTCTTCATTAGGTTCAAACATACCTTCCAGTTCCAAGTTTCTCAACAGCCTGAACCAGGGCTTCAACTTCAGCAACAGAGAATGGTCGACGAATTCTTCGCTGCACAACTTCAGATCGCTTGGATTTCCTATTAGCTGGAACCACAGCTAGTGCCTCCACACTCATTGCTGGTACAGGTACCAGGGCTTTAGAATCAGTTGTGCTTTTGTCAAATGACATGTCAGTAGGTGAGGGTGCAGAATCATGATCGCTTTCAACAAAGTTGCCCAAATTAGGCATGTGAGGCTCAGTTGAGGGATCACAAGTAACCCGATTAACTAAACCAGGATTTGCTGGATACCTGGCAACAAAAAGTATTAAATCATAAACTGAAACTGCATAATAACCAAACCACTCTTATTTGATCCGATGGCCAAGAGTGTTTGAGAGAGATATGCAAAAGAATCTTGAATAGTAAAAAGTAAAACCCAAGTATTGTTAAGAACATGAAGCATGGGATGCTATCACGCAACATTTCCCGACTAACAAGCTTCATGCATCTAATCCATGCAGCCTCATGAACAAGAATACTGTTACCAAAAAATAAGTTAGCCTCTTCTTCAAGGCTGCATTTAGGAGAACAAAGTAAATTCTAGAAGATCACAATTTCCCTTTTCCCGAAAAAGAGAAACCAACTAGTGAGAGATGACCATTCTTCTTTTTTCTGTGTTTAACTCTAGAAAACAACAAAATGAGACCATATTTTAAGCCATCACATACATGTAAATATCTACTAAACTTGAAAAGTATTTTTATTACCTAGCTAGAGGTAGAGGTGTGTCACAGGGATGCATTAAGGGAGAACCTCCAGGGCATGACAATGGGGAAGTTTGTGAAGGGTTAGGCTCCAGGCTAAAACCCAGAGCATCGATCTGGTTGTCACGAGAAATTCCAGTCTGCAGCAGAGTCTTGTTGTCATCCCTAACCTTCTTTCCTTGAAGAAGTACACCAACGCGCAATCCGCCTCCAAGTAGCGCTGTTACTGCCTCCATAACAGTCCTCTACAGATCAATTTCACATCATTAGAAGGAATGCTAAGACCAAGAAAGCCAGTAGATGAGACCAGTCACTGGAATTACAATTAAAAAGAGATACCATCCAAGTATCCATCATGGGCTGAAGTAAGATAGTGCTCCCAGAGAGACATAAACACACATGCTCAGAGTGAAACAAATAGAACAGACATAATTATTCAAAGTCCAAATGTAGCAAACACAGTAAGAGAAATCCAACATAGTTCCATTAGCCAGAATACAGAAAATTAAAAGCCAAAAATATCTGTAAGCATTCTGTTGTCAAGTAACTGAACAGCAGCCAAACATTTTACCACAATTATCAGAATCATAGATCATTATACCTTCAATGAACCAACAGTTGCAGATTCTGGAATTTCAATAAACAATTCTGGCACCCTGAAAGATTTGATCCTAAGCTTCACTGAGTAAAAGGAAAGACATCTTGATGTAAGAAGCTCATTGAATGTCAGACACCAATCAAGTGAAAAGAGTACATATGAATCACTACATCAAAAGTTCTCATACCGTGAGAATCCCTGGAGTGGAATGATTTGCATTGTTCTGCTAGTGAAGATGATTCTCCAGTGCCTGCATAAAGATTTAGAATCAGTAAGCCAAATACTGCTGTCAGCAATAAACACCAAGAAAGGAATATAATGTTAGAGATCAAAAATACACAAATCACCTCCATGCATCTTTGGATATGCACTGGAAGCATTTCCATTGATGTTTTTCTCAGGTGAATCAGACATGCCCTCACTGCTGGTTCCTCTGTCCAAATTTGATGCTGAGATATAGTGTAAAAACTTCCTTTTTTTGAAAGGGTAATTCCTTTCAGATCTTGAGCGTTTGTATGTGCTCCTATCGCAGTAACCAGACTTCAAATTCTCATCTGAAGGATCAACATATCCATTTAATTAAAAATTACACAGTTGCCAATATCCTATTTGATGATATCAGACAATTTACTCAAAGTTGCAATGATTTCAACTACAAGAAGCCACATACCAGAATTGTAATATGTCACATCCTTCAATCTCGGAGCTACTTTCCTGTATTTAGAAGCCAGTATCTTCCTTATTCTTCGGTCTCCAATGCGAGGTGTGGGCCTAAATGGTTTTCTTATAGGGCTAGGGTGAGTACACCCTGAAGATTTTTCGTCATCATCTCTACTAACTACATTTACATCATCCCGATTTGCGGGAAAATAACTAAGGGGATTTTGGTTCCCAAATGAACGTGCCTTACCGCTACTATCTGAACTGACTAGAGCAGGAGGTTTACCATCCAAGACCACTGGATCCTCTAAGAGGCATGTATCAGCTGCTTCTCCAATTGAAACCTTATCAGTTATATCCAGCTCCTCATCTTTCAACCCTTTATTTTCAGACTCTGGTTTAATACAACCACCAGATGTCTCACACACAAAGGGACCTGTCTCTACCTTACAAGGAAAACTTCCCATTTCATTCTTGATTTTGCCATTCATCAACTTCCAAGCATCAAATCTTTCTGAGCAATCAGAAGTTGTTATGACAGAGGAAAATCCAAAATGGGCATTATTTTGAAGGCTTGGTGATTCCCTAGAACTATAGTTTGGGTCATTAGTTTGTGAAACAAGTTCGGAAACAAAGAAGTCCCTATCAGTGCTGTCTTGATTGCAAGTTTCTAGCTTCAATAACTGATTTCCATCCCGCCTTTCCTCTTTAACATTATTTTTCTCAACTGCAGACTGATCTTCAGCATTTAATTTATTACTAGAAGCAGGAGTACTTTCTTTATCTAGTAATAACTTTCCAGCTACAGTGGCCAGTAAGTCAAATGCACTTATTTGGTTGTCTTCGACTCTCTTTCTAAATGGAACCCTTTTCTATAAAAAGAAGTAACAGTAGTCATTTAAAATAGATCAGTGTTTTTGCAAACAGAACAGGAAAGAGAGAGGTAAATATGAAATACAATACATCACACTAAAATATATTACCCTGGCTGATCTGGTTGCTCGCGGAGTGGCAGGCACCTGATAGCCATTGAATCCATAATCTAACCTCTTCTGCAACACCATATCTCAAAGATCCCACTACAAAGAACACATCATATGCAATTCACCAGCATTCTTGAATCAATTTCCAAGAAATTCGAATATTACGTTTCGACTAAGCTTAGAACCTGATAAGATATGAATAAGAGAGTTAATCTAAATGACATATTGAATGTATACTCAATAATAAAAATTACTACCATTTAAGTACAATTTAAGAATTAAATTGAATGACAAAAAATGAAATTCAAGGCATGACAAAAAAATCAAAGAACAGAAAACTTTCCTTCCATAAGAAAGTGATAGAACTTAATAGAAACTCATGGCAAAATAAAATTCGTATGCCACTGCAAAACAAAGGGCCTCTAACCAATAAAAAGTAATTACAGATTAAAACATTTATATACCAGAAGCCACTACATTTGGATCCACAGCCAGTCAGCCGCAACAATTAAAATCGCTAACTGTGCTTAGGATTTTAAGCTTTCAGGCCTCCAAACTCCATTCATTCACTAAAGAACAAATTAAAAAAAAAAAAAAAAAAAGAAAATAACCTACAGAGACATTCTCACAATTGACGGTAAACCCAGAAGCCAAGGGCACTGACTCAATCCTGTAATTATAACCTCAACAGATCAACATGATCTGATGAGAAATGGAAAGCCCATGCCACCATCAACCCTCCCTCTCCATTAAAACTAAGGGGCTTTATGTGAAACTTTTTAGATTTCAAAAATAAAAACCCAAACACATGCTTATGCATCAAACAACAGATGCATAAAACCATAAATTTGCCTACTGAAAGAAACCTTGAAAGGAAGAGAACTGATGGAAATATTAAAAAACCAAAAAAAAGTTTTTTTTTTTTTTCAATTCTCCGTTCAAAACATCAAAATTTTCCAAATTCCAAACACAGAAATTGAGAAGAAATTAAAGAAAAATTAGCAAATTAAACACAAAAGGAAAACCCTTAAACCACAACAAAACCCTGACAAAGAGGATTCAATCCCAAATAACCATTTCAGGCATCAATCCGAGAAATTCTGAGTAATTTAGACAATTTTGCTTTTAAGAAGATCTAAAACCCTGAACAAAAAGATCCCAAAAAATTATAAATAATTGATAAAAATAAAGAATCTTTAATCGTCTCTTCGGATTTTCCAATAAATTGTCTCCAAAATCCCAGATCGAATACGTTATACCCCAAATTATCGACAAACAGAAGAACTCAACGTTGGAAAATGACAAAATTTAAGAATTTTCAAATGAAAACTGAAAACAGAAAAAAACAAAGTACAGACATTTGATTGCTTAAAAGTTGTAAGCTTAAAAAGATTAAAACTTTGCGGTCATTTAACAACTTTTTCCTCGAATTACGACCCAAAATCGAAGTTGTTTCCACTTTCTCACCATTTCTCGGCAACCAAACACAAAAAACCCCACCTTAACCCAAAAAAACCCATGAAAAAGATCAAAACTTTCCGAGAATTCGCAAAGGAAAATCAACAAAAAATCGATCTTCTCACCTCTAAACAATGAAAATTTCCGTCAAAGCACGAAATTAGCAGCCAAACGTAAGATCGGAAAAAAGAACTACCAATTTGAAAATTCTCTACCCGGAAAAAAAAGAATACCTTCTTCCATGTTCTATCCCATATTTTCCCGAGAAAATAAAAAGGAAATCTTCGCTACGTTTTTCAAATAAAAGCCATTTGCGATTTTCTGTCAAAATTCTTAATTTCTTTTTCCTCTACAAAAAGAAAATATAATTTCTTTTCTTTTTTCTCTGATCGCCAAAACCCTCTGAAAACCACCCAACTTTGCTTAAACCCCAGTTCTTTTATCATTGACCCATGTTACCGGACCTATCGGTAGTTACCATAAACTTACCGGTTATGACCGGTATAAAGGAACGCAACCTAAAGACCGGTTCTTCCTTATCGGGTGACCCACCAGTAGTTTCAGTCCTCTCGGATCTTGACACGTGGAGGAAACTTCAATCCTGCGGCTACGTTACAGTTGAAGGATCGAGAAAAACGTTGGGTCACAAAGAGGGTGATTTATATTTTATTTCCTTTTGGATCGGGGTTTTAATAATTGTTGTTGGTAAGCCATTGACACATCCACTTAGATTTTGTTTCTTAATAAAGTTAAAATATTTTAATTATAAAAAAATTGAAATCTTTTGGTTCAAACTTACCACTCATCAAATTTTGTTATAATAATTTTAAATTCTAATACAAAAATATATATATGAATTTTTATATAAAAATTTTATCAAAAGAATTTGATATCGAAAGTGATGAAATCCAAAATTATTCATGAAAAAATCAATAATCCAATTTAAAATAACAAAAAAAAATATTTCTAGGAATATTCGTTTTTTCTTTATCAGATTCTTGTGGAGATAGTGTTTTTTGTTATTACAACAAATATTCTATAACAAAAAAGTTAGAAATTAAAACTAAAAAAATCAATTTTATTTATTTATTTTTCCCTTCATCGGACGGCAAGGATCCTTTAATCAGATCTAAAAGGACAAATTCGTCATTTGACAGAAACCATACGGTGGAAGCGTATTGGATTAGTGATCCCGATAAGAATGTTACGTACCATTTTTTCCTTTGTGGCTGTATTTTTTTAAAACAAAAATACTAGTGCCACGTGGGAAAAAGAACAATCATCCTACGTGGCAAAAGGAAGGCAGCCATTGGTCGCTTTTTGGTCCGTGTTATCGCCAACGTTGTGGCTGTCGCTTTTTCTGCAATATTTTGAAACTGAAATGGCCACCCTTGGGACTTTGACGGCGATATGGGAATCTCTGTTATACTTAACGTTGACGGCGTGGTAACGTGGTGAATCTGGAGCCAAGATGGGGAAACGGCCGTTAAATTCGAGGATAAGGGTGTGGGGTTTGTGGCGGGTCCTACAAGAGTGGTGGGCCCCAGATAAAAATTTTTGTCTGGAATAGTCAAAGTTTTCGGAGAGAAAGATTGGTTGGCACGTGGTGAGCGTGCGAGAAGACCGGTTAATTAGAGAATGTGATTAATTAGAGAATGTAATTTCTCTTATTACAGTATGGGGATTAATCAGTACACGTGGCGAGCTAAGAGTGGGTAAGCATACGGAACTTCTATTCATCCGGCGTCAGTTTAGAAAGAGGTAGTTACGTGCACTTGGCGAAGAATGGCAGACACAGAGTTGGTTAAGCATCAAATGCGGATATACCTACACACAATCTGGACCGTCCATCTCACATCCAATAAAATAAAGTCAATTTAATTTGTAAATTAGTACATGATGATCGAATTAAATGTATTGTTTGTATTATTCAAACCATTAAAATAAAATTTTGCTTTTTATTTATTGAGCTATGATCGGAGACAATCGAGTAGGTGTAACAAATTAAACTAAAATTATTTTTTATTAAATTTGAAATTTAATTTAATAAATTAATACAATTATTTTTAAAATATATTATTTAATTAATTTTAAAATTTAACACGTGCAATTATTTATTATATTTTTTATATTACAACTTTTTTTATACCAAAAAAATATTTTTCATATTTATTTAAATTAATTAATGTCTTTCGACAAATTATAAAATTTTGTTAATGAATGGTTTAAAAGTATCTTTTAAAATTAGTAAAAATATTACTCATAGTAATATCTTTATATTTAAATTTAATAGTTGATAATCAATCAAATAAATTCCAATACATTAGTATGAACATAATAATCTAAACTAGAGATTCTAAGATATTCGTTAACAAATTTTATAAACTAATTAAAAGCAATGTTTGAAATGGAATACTTATAAATTAATTAAATAGGAAATGTCACTTAATGCACATTCATGTTTTATCCACAAAATCCAACCCCAATATGTGAGAGACATAGTACCATGAAATCTTGATGTTGAAAAATATAAGATTTGTATCATCCACTTATCCCCAAAAAAAAAAAGAGATCGGTATGTTCTAAATTTTCCCAAATAACTCAAGAAATCTTTGTTTTGGACCAAACAATTTGTTAGATAAAATTCCATAACCATCAAATGAGAAAGAAAGCATCATCAACTTCCAAATGTGGCAAAGAATTTCATAGTATTTATTAAATAATTTATAGCCAGCCCTCAAAGAGGAATCCCAGGTGTAAATTTTACTTTGATTAAATCAAGAATTAAAAATTTGTTTACTTCTAATTAATTTATCAAATTATTGAAGAAGACTTTGATGTATCAACAACAAATGAACTACTATTAATCTTTGGTCTGTGATGGTTCAACTAAAACTCTAACACCCAAAGTTTTTGAGTATCTAGGTTGGTCTTTAATTTTTAAGAAAAATAAGTTTGAATTTTATCAAATTAGATAAAAAAAAAGAATTCGAGTTTTAATTTAATTAATTTATATAATTATTTTTAATAGATAATATTTAATAAATTTTAAATTCAAATTTTATATAGAAATGAAAAGGAACGAATTTGAAAATTTATTGTAATTTAATTTGTAGAGCCAATTATGTGAATAATGTGATGGTAAATTATATGGCTAAGATAGTCTACAGTTTACTGAAACAAGGAATGGTGGGGTCGTCATTACAAGACAAGAAATTGGTGTCAATTGCTGTTTTTGAAGTTGCGGCTAATTTGTTTGAAATTTGAATGGTAACGATTGTGAGGTGGTTTCTTGTAACAGCATTAATGCCAATGGGTAAGGACGACAAAAGTACAAAGCCAGCCAACAATAGTGGAACTGAATCTTCCATAATTGCATAAGCTTATGATGGGATGTTCGAATTTTCTACCCTTTCTAAATTAGAATAAGTGCAATTTTTGTTGTTTAGAAACAAATTATTATAAGTAGATAAATAATAGTATTATCAGTAAAAAAAAGTCGTAATTTTAAAATAAAAAAATTATAAATATTAAGATTTAAATTTTAAATTTGTTAAATGATAATTTAAAATAATTATATGAATTAAATTAGTTTATAAGATATTAAATTTATAATTTTATTATTTCAATAAGTAAAATTTAATTTTGATAAATTTAATATTAAAAAATTTATTATCAGTAAATAGGCAAGTATTTTTTTTAAGAAAAATTCGAAGGTAAATAAATTGTTTAATTTTTTAAGTTAAAGTAAGATGTACCGTACCTGATAATTTAAGATATGTAATTATAAGTCGTGCATTCGAGATGATCCTAAAAAAATGATTACCGACAAAACTTGAACTCAAGATCTCTTCGTTGATGAAAATAACTTTAACCGATTGAATCAAACATTTGTTAATAATATACAAGTAATTTATGATCGATAGTTTTACTTAAAAAGTAAAATTATATTAATTGTTTTGACTTAAATAATTTTAAGTTGGAATTAATATTTTCAATTCTATGTTTAAACATGTCATATAAAAATGAAGAAAATTATGGTAAGTCTAAACTGTGGTAGGGAATAGTTTTGTCAGTATATGTGAAGAATGCTTTATAAATTCCAACCATTTTTTATTAGAAAAAAAAAAAAAAAAGAGCAACAGTAAATTTGATCCCTGTAGTCATCGAACTCTTGGGAAGCTTTTTGGATAATGACATCTGTATTTAGTTGAATCACATGATTAAATCAAAACCATCCATTATTCATGTGACAAATGCCATGATCGGTTAAAAAAAAAAAACACAAGATTATGAGTTCCACTTGGACCAGCTCATTTTCTTGAGCACAAAAAGAACCAGACATGCATTTGGATGGTGTCCCATCTCACGTGTGCCCTGTTACTAAAGTTTCCTCACTCCATTTTTCTTGTATAATCTTTTTTTTTTCTATTGTATATATTTTTGAATGAATGACCTACCTATAAATTTTTTTAGATAATTTCATAATTATGTTGATTTTGATTCAACTGGTTGCCTAAACAAGGGATTTTGGAGTTAAAAATGGCTGAGAGTTAAAGTGAAAAATGGCAAATGCCAATGCTTGTTTTTGCATTGGAAGCCATAAGCCATAGCTGGACCATGGGATATGAGAGAGACAGGTCGAGAAATTAGGTTGGCTTAAGGCAAAATGTTACTACAAAGAAAAAAAAGCGGCTCCCAAAAAAGCTGGAAAAAGGCGGGATTCTTTGGTTGTTTTATTCAAGAAACCTCTCTCCGGCCTGATTAATGCGTGACCCTTTCAAGTTACTGGAAGTCTGGAATTTTCAAACACTTGATTTAAATGACAAAAAAAAAAAAAAATCCTTGGAAAATCCCATTTGCCAGTTGCCACCTCGTTTGCTCAGTCAAAACCAAAGCCAGGCAAGCAGAGACAGAAGGTAGGGTGGAGAATTTTGGATGTGAGGTCCATTCTGCACCACATTTTGTTTATTCTTCTTTTTGATATTGTGAATCACATGTTGTTAATCTTATGACATTAACAAGTAATGATGTTTTACTTATTTGATTTGCTGACTGTGAGATTCTGAATTTTAAATTCAAATATTTGCTGTTTCCTTTTTTATTTATAGATTACGACTACTCTTGTAAAAAAGACCATTTCAAAAGTTTTGTTACTGTCTTTAAATGGAGGCAGATTGAATGGCAAGTTATAGAAGAAAAGTTGCTTAAATGTAAATATATAAAAGATTTAAGAGAGCAAAAGGGCATCATTCTGTTACTAAAAAGGGGGGGGGGGGGGGGGGTTAGGGGAAAGGGAGGAGTTTGGAGTTGAAGGAACTGTTGAGATTTCTTGACGTAAAAGCAATGACCAAAGCTCATCCAGTAATGTCAACGAAAATGGTGTGAGGTTGGATGAGAAAATTGTTTTCTGTTCCGTTGCACCTTTCAACATAGACTTTCCAACTTAGACAGAAAAAAAAAATAAAAAGGAAAGAAAAACAACAAGGAAAACCATATATATATATATAATCAGATTTGTTGAAATTATATGATTAGTAAAGACTCTCATAAATTGAATAATAATAGTTAGGGTTAAAAAAAAAAAAAAAAGTGAATATTGGTCATCCTAGCTTAGCTAGGTGGATGTGAAAATCGTTATGAATTGATTGGATAATTATGGTTAGATTTTTTTATTTGAGATTTTTAGAATTTAAAAATTAATTATTGAAAATAAAATTTTAATATTTTATCAATAGATCATATAATTATTAATTGATCAAATTTATTTATTAATTTAAATAATATCTCTCTTAATAAATAAATAAATAAAAGGTGACTACTTTAGCTTTAAATTTGGGTTTTTGTACGACTTATTAATTTTTTTTTGGCTTATAAGCCAAACTCTTTCTTTTTGCTATTTGGTTGAAGAAAAGTTTCCTTCTCAATATTGGCAAGAAAGGAGAGCGAATCTCCAAAATTCTAAGCAAGTTGCGAATTTGTAACGGTAATGAACAGAACAAAAAGAACGGTGAGGTGATTAATTAAGGGTTGAACACTTACATAAATACAGAATGGTAATATCCCTTGAATCATCATTGCTCTTTGGAAGCTAATGATCATAAAATTTTCGTAATTAAGTTTAAGGGTTTTTTTTTTTTTAACAAAAAATAATTATATGTATTAAATTTTAAATTTTAAATTTATAGTATTATTTTTAAAAAAATATTTGTATAAATATGAATTAAACCTCAAGTTCATTGAGCTTTGATCTTAAAGATCTTACTACAGGACTTACTACTTTAAGAAGGAAATTACGCTCGAATCTGAACGATCCTCCAAGCGCCGAAGACAACATGCCGCAGAGCCAAATGCTCCCTAGCACCGAGAAAGCCAATTTTTAAGTGTGTGAGTTTGTGTACGTGTTTTCTTTCCACTTGATTTAAAAAAAAAAAGAAAAAGAAAGCTAACTTGTGACAAATTGAGAGCCTCTTCAGTTCAAATTCTGATCATGATTAACGAGTCATAACCTGATTGGATCTAATCTAAATCTAATCCTGTCGTTGAATCATTGCACGTTCATGCATCGGCGACATCATGTTAAAACATGGGGACATCGACTTTGTCTTTATCACTAATCCGGTGCAAAAACAATATAAAATCTTTTAAACTTCATTTTTCTTACGTAACAATTATAAAAGAAGCATAGCTGTAAAGCTGACTCTTGCAAGTGATTGGCTTTACATAATTTTTTTGTTGTGATTGATGAACTGTAAGTGAGCTGCTCCCAAACAAGACCTTCCTGCCCCATAGAAAATCTTTTCCTAGTACGATGCAACCTTCGCCCTGATTTATAGTGGCTATAGGCGATTTATGCTACCCAAGTTTTGGAGACATAAAGCCCCTTCTTTGCCATGAAAAAAGGGGCAAAATGTTGCCTCCAATTATAAGCAGCAGGCCGCTGGTCCTCAAGTATATTGCCATGGAACACTTCAAACTACATGAAACATTTTTATCCTTCATAGGTTGTAGAGACAATTAAGTGATTTCTCTAAGACACATTTCAATGGTAGCAGTTTTTGGGTGTGGTGTTGGGGTTGAAGGCAGCATATCTTGCATATTGATTCGACCTCAAGATGGTACAAAGTACCGACACTATATGAATTCACAGCAATATTCAAAGGTAATACTCGCATGCTCTTGTAATACAAGCACTTCACAGCTAACTTATGAGTTCAGAATCAAACCTTGGATAATGGCAAATTACCGCATGCAGTTGGTTTATACATGGTTTAGCTGCATTATCGAAAACAAGTATGAAGAGCAAAGTTGTAGCAACTGGTAATTACTAAAGAAATCACAATATCATAGACTAGGAATTGTAAATACTTCAAAATGGCATCTGGTAGCAATACCAACAGTTCTTTTTTTGTTCCACCACATATAAATACGTACAGAAATGTAAATCAGTGATATTGCCATGAAATATTGAAAGCAGTTTGCCGAACATGACCTAGGAAAGTAGAACCTAGCATATCCTTTCCGTCCATCTATTCTGATGCTAGTCATGTGCTGTCATCCGCTATGGTCATGAAAAAAAAGTTTCTTGTGAAATTTGGAAGAAAAGTGATGAAAAGAGTTCTGAAACAGTTACAAATTTCCCCAGGGATGATTACAATAAGATTATGGAATGGGATACAACGCACACATACCAACAACATATTGCTTCAACATATCAAACCAAAAGGTTATATCAACTA